>NC_139811.1:11125506-11202404 GCF_963457635.1 Microchirus variegatus
CCGGCACAAATCAGTGATCATGGTCCAGTGAAGCAAGAAGGACAATGTCAAATTGCACCCCAGTGCCTTCACACTGGACACTCTCCAGACACACGTTGGCTGCACCTTCTGAGATGTGAATGTCACAATCAGGAAGAGGGACACGGCACACAGCACACACACAGCCTTACTGAAGTCTAGTGCTTAACCTAAATGCCTTTTGACAAAATGCCAAATAAGCTCATGCACACAACTCCTGCAGGTAGATTATCACAAGCTCTGCCAGCAGCAACAACATTTAATGGCAACTTATTAACAGAGTATGGCAAAAAAAATTCCATTGAGATCCTAAGGATATGCAGATGGAGGGAAACCACACTGTGACTCCAGTATTGGTTCATTTAGGTTCCTAAAATGATCCTTTTGAACTACTATGATGGGTTTTTACAACTCGACTTCACAATAGCGTGTTTTTTGGGGGGTTGGATTATGAGCGTTTCAAATCCCCAGATCTCACTTCTGCAGTTGGATCGCCTCATCCTCACGTAAAATTAATTTTAGAGCAGGTGTCTTCATGTAAATGACAACAAAATATGTGGGTAGAACTGAAGGTGCATGCCAAGTGTGTGGGACCAGGACGTGTACGTACAGTATATATTGTACATGCACACATACATACAAGCCTCTTTATTTCCTGCTTAAATGGAGCCACATTTCTAAGGAAAATGCATTTGTGAGATGAGCTGCAGCGTTGAGTAAATGCAGGTTTCGCCCCATGAAAAACCTGCCAAATCTTCTCTGCCGATGCCAAACGGCTCTTGTTTTGGAGCTTCTGGAACCCCAGGTGCTGCTGACAATGAGGTGACTCTTGAACCTGAACATGTGGAGGCGCGTTGGGTCCAGATTCTGCATGTGGAGAAGACTGCAGGGGGGAACACTACGCTGATTGCTGCACCGATACGGTAACGGCTTTTGTGTGATGGCGTGCGGCGGCGACATCTCTGGAAGGTTCAATTTGAATGCAGAGATATATCGAGATTCTGCAACTAGTGGCAATGCCATATCTCCACGGTCTGGGAACCGAACACCATCCTCCAAGATGACAACGCTCGTGCCCACAGAGCAGGGTTTATCAGAGACTACCTCCAGAATCTGAGGAGTAAAGAACCAACACAACCACACTCGCTGACCGACGCTGCCTGCTGGTTGAAGAATGGGATGCCATCCCACAGCACTCTTAAGGGTATTTCTTCTGGCATGAACACTGACCTTGTCAGAAGCGGTAAAGACCAAAACTTGGTTCTAATGAGGCACAGCCTAATTTCTGAGGATCATGCTGTGATAGGGAAAAGAGAGGTGTTACCAGGTCACCAAAACAGTCTGTCTGGGAGACAGAATGGCCCCTAAGGGGTGTAGTAATTGCACTATTGTCGAACATTAAAATCATAATTCATGTAAAAACATCATCCTAATGAAATCAAGACACAAGTAACATCTAACATATGTATCATTCTATTCCACTTATCCTTTCAGATACAGGAAATAAACTTAAAGGTGCATTATGTAATAAATCTAAAGCAACTGGCCATAAAATCCTTCTAATATGTCACAGAGACTCAGGAATAATGTTCATATAACAAACTGAACTCACCAACAACAACAGTACAGACAAAATATTTGCATTAAAAAATATATTTTGCAGACTGCAAATCATGTTTATGTTTTGAAATCATGTTTTGGCATGTGGCGCCACCTACTGCCGTCTACCAATCATTGCAGTCAGTAGAGTCTCAGCTGCCGAGCAACCACAGGGTTGCCAGTTGCGTTGAAAAACGAGACCTAAAAGACCTCGGTATTTTGAATTTGAATGTAGTAACCGTTTTTGGCCACAATCTTACATATGGCACCTTTAAATATATATTATTTTTTTTTGGGGACAAAAAAGTGAAACTGCAGAAATGAGCTCCTGAAACTGACTGTGAAGCTAATCAGGTGCAGATATTAGGAGTTCATTTGGAATCTCATTGCAAAAGTAATCACTGGCGTGAAAACAACCGTTATTCCGCGCCGCACTCATTAGCACAAGATGTCAGGATTTTTCGGGGCCCACTCACTTTTTTCCGTGACCATTTCCACACTAAGCACCTTAAAGGCTCATTAGCTACCAATGAAATACTATGATGAGATCAGAAGTTGATCCCCTTCCCTGAGCACGGTGATTTAATTGTTACCGTTCCTTCAAAAAATTAAACACATTTCTGACCCCGTTCCTCAGTTAACAGCAGAGGGATGGATATGAGGGAAAAATGACCTGCTGCTCAACCTTTGTTCAATAAGCAGCGACAGAGAAGATCAAATTTACCTCTTCCTCCGTTGCGGCTTTCAATTCACTCTTATTTGATCTGCATCAGTTAACAAAATAGAAGTTGGCTTCCTCATCATGTAACCTATTAGTGCTTGGAATTAGTTTTCAAGCATTAAGTTTCTTACATGTTTCATTCTTTTCTTCATTCAAACACAATTATACACTTTCACACATTAACCCTTAGAATTAAGCAATTAGGCTGTTTTTTTTTTTTACATTACTTTATTAAAACGTATTTACAGAGTCTATCAGAAAGAGTGTCTTATATCCTTTTTTTCACAATTTTTACAGGAATCTGATTGAATGTGTGAAATTTAGAAACACGTCACATTTCAAAGTTGGTTTGTCTCAAATATGTGATTTAGAATTAATCATAACTTTAACTCAACAGTGTAAGAAGTTGTGTATTACTCCCAGAGTGCACCTGTGGCACAGATATGTGCCGTGCAAGCACTAAGGGTTAACAAGAAAATATTTCCCCTTTAAAAAACATATGAACACAATGCAGCTCTGTGGCTGTGGTGGCAGCACACTCTTAGAAATAAAAGTGCTAAGTAGAACCACATAAGGTTTCTTCGGCTTGTCCTCATAGGAGAACCCTTTTTGGCAAGGTTCTACCTGGAACCCTTTTGGAGGGCTCCACCAAGAACCCTTTTAAAACCCTTTATTCAGGAAAGGGGTTTTAAAGGGTTCTCTGGATCAAAATGGTTCTTACTGGAACCATTAGTGTTACCAAGAACCCTCGAAAAACTTTCTTCGGGAAAGGGTTTTTCAGAAGCTATAGGGTTGGGCAATGTCTACTCGATTGGCATTGTGATGCTTGTACGATAAAACATAATAATCGCAGTATGGTCAATTAAGTGTCCAATTTACCTAATCCCCATATTGCATGTTTTTGGACAGTGGGAGGAAACCGGAGAACCCGGAGAACTCCATGCAGAAAGGCCCTTGTTCTGACCGAGTCAAGAACCTGGGTCTTCTTACTGTAAAGACAAGAGGGCTAACCACCACACCAACCGTGCGGCCTAAACCAAACTAAATTGGTAATCTCAAAATTGTTGTCAGTTGTTCTCATGGGCTCCTCCTACTTTGCCTTGTTGCTATGCCTCTCTCTCTCTCTCTCTCTCTCTCTCTCTGGTGGACCTCAGCTTCCACGAGTAGCCGCCCCCACTGGAAGTGTAGCGTCGTGCCGTGTGTGTGCTTCCCTTCCCTTCCCTTCCTTAGCTCCATCACAGTCTAGTGTTCAAGCAGCAGGAGAGAAGCAACAGCGCTTCAGAAGCTCTCCTTCAAGTTTGAAGCTCACGCTGGTGCTGCTTTGGAGAACTGCCGAGCAGCCTGGAGCAAAAGCTGCATGGGGAGGCACAGCGGAAAAGACTCCAAGCAAACCAGCGAAAATTAGTCTCCTCTTTTGTACAAGAAGAAGAAGAAGAAGGTGCCACTTCATTCACCCTGTGAAAAGCAGCAGCCACATCAGACATGAGTTATATCCCGAGAGGCCTCAGACCGCAACGTTCATTGAGTCTCGTCACAAGACAAGAAGCTTCAGTTTGACTGATGATGCCGTGATTACACTTTAAAAAACATAACTGAAAAAACTTTAACTGAATCATATTATGATTCAGTTAAAGGGCCCATATTATATCCTATTTCTCCAAGTTAAACTAGTTCTGTGACCTGTAAAGTGAAACCAAACTTAAGGGACAGGAAATGACATCAGCCACAGAGGCTACTGGGAGCTAACAGCAGTTAGCATTTGGAAAAGTGATCATTTGCAGGCTCTAGCAGGCACATTGCTGTCATATATAACATGTATCCACTGGACAGATAAATCCTCTGAGGCTGGAAGTTTGTGTAGAACTCTGTGCTGCACTGTGGAGCCAAGAATAGAACTTTTCGCAGTCTCCCGGTTTTCTGATGCCGTTGCCCACGCCAGCACTCTCGCGTGTTTTACGGACAAAGCGGAAGTTCGCAATTCCAGGAATTTAGCGTCTTGTGACGTCCCAATGAGTGCGGAAGTCAACATTGCGTGTTTAAGGACCACAAAAACATGAGCGAGTCATCTTTTTTCACACTTTGCCGACTGGTAGGACCTCCAGAGTCCCAGATATAAGGATTTAAATGATTAAAAAGTTTTGCATAATATGGGACCTTTAAACTGAGACCACATGAAGTGTGGACTGAACTCACACCTGCAGAGTGTGGAGCAGCAGACCTCCCTCCTTCCATCCAAACAGCTTCATCATGCCTCTGATCCACACTCCTCCTCCTCCTCCTCCTCCAGGTTTTTTGGCATTTGACAGCAAACACTTCTCACGCGGACTGAGCTGAACCATAAATTATTTAGACAGTCGTACCGGAGAGACAACACAAACACGCTTTAAACTAATAAAGAAGTGAATTAAAAAAAAAAAAAAAAAGTATACACCACTTGATAGTGAAAACAGAGGAATATGAGGAGAAAATAAGGCTCACCCACAGGACAGATGATATTTCGAGGTTGATGCAGTGCACTTATGCACAACACCTTCTCATAGCTTTTGGATACACAAGGGTGAAGAGTGGCGCATTCATACTTTCATAATAATAATGGAACTATTGCAGTGACCATAAGCCTGATTTCCCGATGGAGTCTTAAGCCATGAGTCTTTCTGTGCAGGTAAATGGTTTCTGATTTTTTTTTTCTCTCTCTCTCTCTCTTTTAATGTGAGCATCAGTCTAAAACCGATCACCTGAGGCTGAAGGAAAACGTTTTGCAACAAAGGAGCACTTTGAATAATGTCTTTGTGGCACTTTATAACCGCTTGTTTAATTATATTGGCCTTTTGGCAGTTGGCGGTATCTAAATAGGGTTTCGCGAAGAACCGAGCCTCACGACACACATCATTTGTCAGTTTTTTTTGTTCTGTTATTTCATTCCCGTTTCATCTGTAAAGCATTTTGTAACCTTCTGTTCAAAACATTTTTTCTCTTCATTATCATCGATGCTTGTGTTTGCTAATGTGTGTCCTCCTCACCAGACGTACTCATCGCTCAAATGGGGGGGGGGGGGGGGGGGGGTGGCTAATATTTGCTGATGCAGCAGCTTTAACAAATTGCTTCTCTGACGCCGCCATCCAAGTTCTTTTAAAGGTAGTATTTGTGATTCTTCATTATGTCTGGAAATGGTCCTAAAATCCACTAACCAATCACGTCAGGTCACCTCGCTACTATAAAACACGACGCTTTCTTGGCCGTGTGTGGGGCGGCGGGGGGGGGCAATGTAACGCCCCTACAATCGCTTTGACAAAGCTGCTCCACGGTGACTGTGAGCAGGTGAGTGTGAGCAGGTGCTGAGGGAGGAAAACATCTCAAAGAGTGAGCCGTATACCGTCTGAACAGACGAGTGTGCGTGTCTAATTAAAACTCCGACGGCGGATGTTTTTCGTGACACCGTGCAGATGGAAAACCTATAGCTGGGATAGCAAGTGACTGACTTATCTGAAGAGCAGATAAGCACAAAGACATATGGAAGGTGGATGGTGACGCTTTAAACAGCCTTCAGAGAGAATATAAGGCAGAAAAAGAGAGACATTAATATTTCCTTTAATGGTCACGGGGGCAAAAAAAATAGTCTTTGAATTTGAATAATTCCAGTCGTAGAGACATGCAGCACTGCATTTTAACCCACACATCAAAGAGTAAAATGATTGACTGTTGTTCCAAATGGACAATAATTGGTTTTTTGAAAGAAAAGATGTTTGCATGTAACTGCAGTTTGTATCAGTGGAGGAGGAGGAGGAGGAGGAGGAGGAGAGGAAGGCAGTTTTTTTTTTCTTTACGCGTCATCGTGACCTTTTTCTGCTCACAGGAACATATTACAAGTGACATTGTTTCAGTAACAAACATGGACACACACACACACAGGCTTTCATCATGTGCCATTATTTAGTATTTAGTGTTCAACAGCACCATCTAGTGACTGAGAACATGTAGGTACACATACACATCAAAGTCACTGTCCTGAGGCAAAACTAAGCTGCAGAAACACATCGTTTTACAAAAAAATATAACACATCAGTGTCACTGGAGGTTTCATTTTATGTATTTATAGAAAACATTAAGATGGATTTTGTTACACTTAACATACACTATTTATTTATAAAATATTGACATATGACTGGATATAACATATTGAAATGCTGTCACATAACTAAATGAAAGAAGTAAAAATAAGTGAGGGACAAAACTACTGAAACAACACTACACATTCTGATATTTACAGTACTGCACTGCAATATTTCCACATTTTCAAAACACTGAAATGACATTCAACTACTGCCATCTAGTGGTAGAGATGTTTCCCTACAGAGTAAAATAAAAATACTGCAATTTTCTATTAATAACACGATTACCTGTTACTTTAACTTCTGTTATTGTGACTTAACAATTTTAAAATGTACTTAAGCTTGATGTGGGATTAGTTTAGTGGTTTGCATGTATGTGCTTAATAAAAAATTATGGATTATTACTGGACACAAATGACAATCACATTTTGTGCTTTATGTTTACATCCCTTGTGTTCTCTGTGGACATCGGGGAAGAGATTGTGATTTATCAAAAGAAAAGATAAAAATATACTGTACGTACTGTAACATTGAAGAAGTGTTTCCTGTAAAGAAATACAAAACTGTTAGAGAGTTAGAACACATGAGTAAATAAAGGACAATTATGACAAACAAGAAGTTTAATGTTTAATGTTGTTCATACCTTTTAATTGTAGGCTCTGGAATTAAAGAATTAAAGGTGCTGTTCCCAAACCTTTACTGCATTTATAAGAATATCTAAGAATGTATTTGGGGAGTTGAACCAGCCAGGTTATTAATAAATTTAAAAAAAAACATTACCTTGCCTTGTTCCAGTTTTTTTTGCAGGCTGTTTCTTTCAACTCTCAGATCATGACGTAAACCAACTATGCACCCATTAATTGTTGCCTTTTTCAAACTTGTGGTTTTGAATTCTCACTCTTTCTCTATGAAATGTGAAGCGGTGGATAAATATTATAATCTATATCAACATAACAACGCATCTTAGGTTGTCAGCCAGATCGTCATTGTAAATGAGAATTGGTTCTCAACTGACTTACCTGGCTAAATAAAGTTAAAATAACTAACTAACTAACTAACTAAATAAATAAATAAATAAATAAATAAAAGCCCAGTGTATTGGTTACAGTGGCCTCCTGGTCACTCAAACATGGTGTGCGTGTGTGTCGTAGAGATTAGAGTTTTTCTGCTTTTACCACACCACGACTGCTGTAAAACTGCCAGTGCCTAGATTTAGTTAAAGGTGCATTATGTAATAAATCTAAAGCAACTGGCCATAAAATCCTCCTAATATGTCACAGAGACTCAGGAATAATATTCATATAACAAACTGAACTCACCAACAACAACAGTTCAGCCAAAATATTTGCAATTAAAAAAAATCTTTTGCAGACTGCAAATCATGTTTATGTTTTGAAACCATGTTTTGGCATGTGGCGCCACCTACCGCCGTCTACCAATCATTGCAGTCAGTAGAGTCTCAGCTGCCGCGCAACCATGGGTTGCCAGTTTACGTCTGAGCTACAATGGCAGAGAAAACAAAACCTAAAAGACTTGAATTTGAGTGTAGTAACTGTTTTGGGCCACACTCTTACATATGGCGCCTTTAAAAGTTAAAATAAACTGTCGTGATTACTAGAGCATCAGATGAAGAGACCAAGCAGACAACAAATTTCAGGAATAATAATAAAAAAAATCTTGTATTCTTTTTTTAATTGACAGGGAAACATCCTTCAGGACAACAGTTGGTCATCACACAATAATCAGCAACAATACAACGAGAGTCCGACTGTGTGCCTAGCCTATAAAAACCTCCCCTGTCTCCTTTCTCCTCTTTTTTTCTCTTCTGGGGGGAATAATGGAGGGCTTATTATTGCAAACACATCGCCTCTCCTCTGACAAACAGAACACACCTCCTCCCCTCCTTGTAAGGCTTAGGGGTTTTTTTTGGGGGGGGGGATCAGGGGTGTCTGGGCCAATCTCTGAAGGGTTATACAAACGAAATAAGAAAAGTAAGAAAGAAAACCGAAGGCTTTTTGAGTCGACTTCTAATCACAGTTTGAACCTCTTGGATCTGCCGTTGTGATAACACCAACCCATAAATAAATAAAAAAACACCCCCCTCAACTTATTACTATCCCGATCTGTCGGTTACAAAGCATCAGGGCCAAGGCTACTCCTACTGAAAATATATATCGTCAGGTAATTAGTTTCACCATAACCAGAGTTCTACCATGTTTAGAAGAAGTGAAAAAAAAGGAGCATAACATTAAATAACAGTGGTTCCAAGCAAAAGAGAACCAACTGGGTTTCCATGTCTGTCTATAAATCTGTATAAAGAGGAATGAATCAATCCTCATACAGTAAATAACCACCCAGAATTGCATTGGACAATAAAGAATAGGGTCATTTAATCAGTATTTTTAACAGATACTAATTAATCAGAGCCAAGTGCAATTAGGTAGTCAGTCTACAAATGGAAACATCTGAAAATGCAAAATATCAAAATCTCTAAAACATCCAGATTATTCTTTCCCAAAAGGTTTTTTTTTTCTTCTTCTTAAATCGGAACATGCAATAGTTAAAACTGTTTCCTCAAAAACAGGATTTAAATACTGAGATCCAAAGATCTGTAAATCGTAAGAACACGTATGCAGTCACTCTACCAAAATGTATGGATTATTATGGCAAATATGCTCAAATACCCCCCCCCCCACCCACCGGCTTTGTCCGCGGCGACGTCAAAGAAGGAGAGCGAGACAGAAAGAGGGCGTGTCTCCAGACTCCTCCTTTTTTTTTAAAAACCTCCCCGTTACTGACAGTCTGTGCGGGAAGAGAACATGAAACAGGACACAGCAGCAGCAGTAGCACAATAACAGTGTGTTCAAATACATACTGTATACAAAAAAATAGACTTGAAACTAGGGGTGGGCATTTTGTGCCAAGTTCAAAAGCCAACATCATGTTGTGCCTCTGCATGTCAGAACTGTGAAAACGAACAAGGTGACGGCTGTGAAGCAGAAATGGTTTTGTGGTTTTCAAAAAGTCCAGGATCTTGCCTGACATTTTGTTTTATCCGACCAATCAAAGGGCTGCAAAAATAAATCTAACATGAACCGAATGTACAATAATAACAACGTGCTTCTTTTCCTTTGTTTTTCAATCTCAAAATGCTGCCACCTAAACGCTCACAGGGAGATAAAAAACTAATGAGAGTGTAGAAGGAAGATGGAAATCTGAAGGATAATCTCTGCAGGTATCAACTCCTTTGGCTTCTTAATGTCTGCTTAAAGGTGCATTATGTAATAAATCTAAAACAACTGGCCATAAAATCCTCCTAATATTTGCATTAAAAAAATATATTTTTGCAGACTGCAAATTATGTTTATGTTTTGAAATCATGTTTATGCATGTGGCGCCACCTACCGCCGCCTACCAATCATTGCAGTCAGTAGAGTCTCAGATGCCGAGCAACCACGGGTTGCCAGTTACGTCAAAAAACGAAACCTAAAAGACCTCTGTATTTTGAATTTGAATGTAGCAACCGTTTTTTGGCCACATTCTTACATATGGCACCTTTAAGCCTGGGTTTACAAACAAACCAAACCACTCTGTGACCTCATTAGTCCCAACAAGCGCTTAAAAATCGCGCCGGTCTGGCAACACCTACAGCAGGGGTCTCAAACTGGCGGCCCCCCCAATCGAATACATGCGGCCCCCCACTCAATATCATCTTATAATGAAAAATGGCCCACGACCTCACAGTGTGTAGCTGTGGCACAGCTGCCAGCGAGGTGATAGAATATAATATATGTTTCCTAGCAATGTTTTTTATAACAGTAATAATAAGACATTGGTCATATGTATCCCATCATTAAATGTATCATATACAACATTCAGTTACATATACATACACTTGTTAGGGCCCGTGTCACCAATGGCAGTGGCCGAAACGGCTCCTGGCACAAATTTGAATTACAGTTGTCCACACTATTATTGATGTAATTTAAAATATTTGTCTGTTTTTGATACTAATACATTGATTTTGCTTCATAAATAGTATTATTAAGTATACATGTGATATCATGATGCAATATTGTGAACAGTTGGGTTTTCTTTTTCCACTTTTTGTTCTCTAGGCCGGCCCCCCTTCTTGACCACAATAGATGCGCATTGGCCCCCAGGTCATTTGAATTCGAGACCCCTGCCCTAAAGAGACGAAGAGCGTGAAAGACTGAGCCTGAAGTGATGGAACAGCATCAGAGCACTTTGGTTTCCAACTCAGAGGACTGAGGACTTGTGCACGTTACATGCCGACGAAGACGATAAATAACAACATGACAATGTCATCTTAGAAGCACGAGTCCTGTGTACTGTATTGTGCTGTTGTCTGAGTAAAACAAGGACTTCATAGGAGAAGATGCCTTTCACACCTGTAGGAGGTTCAACTGCGGACACTTTAATGACGTTTTTGACTCATGCTGACGCGATATTTCAGGCTACAGACAACAACGAAAAAGAACGCGATGAATGGCTTATTGAGTCCCCAGCAAAGGAAAAAGCACGTCACTCATCTGGTGCCTGAGCTTCTGGGACAAATCTACAGTAGCGTAACCTACAGTATAGTAGTATGAACACTATAAGATAACACTCTTACTCGTCATATAAAATGGGTTTATATCATATATCATAATAGTTCTACAGTATGTACGAACACAAGAACGTGGTTGTTTTATATAGTGTAGATGTCACTAATGATTTTCCACAAGTATATATTATTATTATTATTATTATTATTATTATTATTATTATTGCACTCTGGCTACACATATTTAGTAAGATAGTTAGTTTGGTTGTCTTTAGATGTACAGAAACACGACACGGTGTCAGAGCTGATTCAGCTTGAAAACAGTGATAGAAGAGAAGCTCAGTGATGCCATATAATACTAATAATACTGTGTATTGTTTTACAGACAGCATTTTTTTCCCCTTATTTATCAGGGCCAGTTTCTTTGTGTGTTGCATAAAGTTGGATCATAGAGTAAAGTGAAGAGACGACATCCCCCCCCGAAAAAAACCTCTGCACAAACTCTCAAAACTGTGGTGAAATCTCCGATCGTTAATTTGGTTTTGCATCGCTGAGCCCGCACTTTACGACTGTTATTTTAGACACCAAAAAACATGGAAATCTGAGACAACGGCTACAGAAACACATCAAACTCGTGTTCCCGTCTTCCTCTTTTTTTTTCAAAATAGAAAAATAAAAATCACCCCCTTCAGCCACAGCGAGCCTGTCGAGGGGAGGGTCCATCCCCCTCTACTGCGCTCTCTCTCCGCTTTGAAAAGAAACGTACATTCACAAGAGGACGACAGAGGGGAAAGAAACAAGCAACTTGATATTCAAATTTGTGTGCAAAAACATTTTAAGATTTCTATAAAAATATGTGCATATGGATAGAGCTATTTTTAAATCTCCGCAAATACAGTATTTTCCTTTATTTACACTGCACAGAAACACACATACCCTACAGCCCTGCCCTGCTCCCTCCTCTCTCTGTTGTTGCAGGCGTAAGAATAACACGGCCAACTTCCGTGACAACAGATTTGACGATTATACACACTCACACACAGGAAAACAGACACACACTCACTCACTCTGTCACACACACACACACACACTGCTCTGATCAATGTGATCGAGGAGCAGAGGAGGGGCAAGTAGAACTTCTGTAGAAAACCTGAAGTTGCATATCCCACAATTCCCCCCCGCCCCATGCTCGCATTTCACAAACCGCTTCCTTTAAAGGTCAGAGGTTGTCAGCCAGACGCTGCTTCCTGATTGGCTTACATGGGAAGGGACAGTGTGTCAAACAAAAAAAAAAAACTTTGGCTACAGAGTTAGGTGGCTTTAGTCCCCGGCGTGTTGTTCGTATTAGTCCGAACACGGCGTCAACAGTGGGTACTGTTTGACTGGCACAGCCACGGTCGGATCTGCTGTCCCTCACGCTGGGTTCAGAGTGATCGATCCATTGTACATTATTATAATAGGACAGGACTGCACCAGCCGTCTCTCCTTAAAGAGTAATCAATGTCTCCATCAGAACCAAAAAACACTCTTTTCCCAGTAAACGTCTCTGATTCAACCCCCAGCGCTAATAAGTGCTGAGATCAGAGTTGAGGATCCACTAATCCACGGATTTTTTGGACCAAAATTAATCACTTTCCTGAAGGCAAAAAGCTCCACCGTTCACTGCGCGGTCCTCCTGTTCTTTGCACTGAATCCCGTGCCACTTCCCATCCTGCCGTCGAAAGGGGACGAGCAGGTGGCCATGTCCGTGTCTGACAGTCCAGCTGACAGGCCGCTCACGTATCTGGACTGTGGCTGGTCAAAGGTGAACTGGGTGTGAGGAATGCAGTCTCCGGTGAGCGAGGAGTGCCTCGCCGCAGGGGAGAGGGAGCGCGTCTGCGAGAAAGGCATGGCGTTGGGGAGGAGAGGCGCGTGAGGCTGGATGAAGATGTTGGGGCTGATGGGGATGTGCGGGTGCGTGGGCATGGACGGGAACGGCGGCGTGTGCGTCGGCGTGGGCGCCTGAGAGGGAGTCAGCGTGTGAGTCGGCGAGTGTGCTTGTATCGGTATAAGTATAGGTGTCAGCGGCGTGTGCATCGGCGTGGGCGTCTGTGAGTCAGCGGAGACGTCTTGGGCGTGTGTTTTGGACTGAGTGTGAGGGGTCAAGTCGTAGGAGGGCGTCCGGCGTCGCAGCATCATGCTGCAGTCGGCCAGTTTCGGCGGCGATCCCATTTGAGCGTGCTCCTTCTCCAAGGGAGGGTGAATGGATATGCACGGCGGACTCATCTTCTTCTTCCTGTGGCCGCCCCCGACTGACTGCACCCTCACAGGAAACGCTTGGCCTCCTTTTTCTAATCGTTGGTGCGTGAAGGCTTGCAGGTCACTCGTGACAGCGGCCTGCGGGAGACAAACTTCGATGGAGTGGCGTCGCTGCTCGTCGGGATAACCAACGGACAACGACGACGGCTTGTCCAGGAAGCCCTGGTTGTCGACGCTGAAGCCTTTTGTGAAGTCGCGGTCCTTCAGTCCGGCCTGAAGGAGACTGCTCTGAGAGGAGGACGGCGGTAGCGGGCGGGGAGCAGTCGGGGAGTCGAGGGAGTACGGGGAGGCGTAAGGGGAGAGGGAGTGGCTGCGACCGGCCCTCCCTCTGCTCTCCTGCCGACCTCCCTGCTCTTCTTTCCGCCTGTGGCTGGCTGAGCTGGTGATGTGATACACCTCCTCATCAGCGGGGTCGCAGAAGGAGGCAGCCGAGGGCGGTCTGGGTCTCCGGAGGCTGGGCGGGCGCAGGGGCACGCGGGGGGAGGGAGGCGGAGGAGGCAGAAGAAGTGCAGGTGAAGATGGCGGCGGAGGAGGCAGGGGAGAGGGGGAGGACAGGAGAACAGGCAGGGGAGTGGGAGAAGCGGGCTGGAGTGGGAAGTTAGAGGGAGAGCTGGGTGGGAGCGAGAGCGCCGAAGGGGACGAGGGAGGAGGAGGAGGAAGGGGAGATGGGGACAGGGTGTGAGGAGGGAGGGTAGAAGTGGACGGGGAAGACAGATGGGCGGGGTTTGGCCTCTCCTGCTGTTCACAACCATGTGACTCCACTGAATCCACTTTAATTGCCACCTGTAACATGAAATCACACCAGAATGATCAGTGAATCTGAGGCTACATTAGTTAAACATCACATGACCTTTCACATAATATGTGAAATATGTTTATATTATAAACATATTTACATGTTTGCTTAGCTTCAGAGAGGACAACACAGATCAGAACTTATAAGGTAAACTTAAAGGTCTAAGTTTTTGCCTGTTTGCACAAAAACAAAGTGCCTTAGTTATCAAATGACAAGGAAGCAAGCAGTGTTTTTAAACTGCTTAAGATTTTGGGCCTTTTGGGAGTAGAATTTATACTTTTTTAGAGAAAAAAAGTAGAACAGATGTCATTTATTGACATGGTAATTTTAACGTCTTCAATGAAACATAGAGACATAAAATAGGGTGCAATAGCATATAAAATATGGTAAAATAGTGCTGTATTGATGCTGAACTAAAAATGAGTGGTAAAAAAGTTTAGAACTGGGGTTTACTATTGACGACAGGATACTGAAGGCAGCACACAGGCTTCTGAAGCCTTTTCAAGTCAGTGGTTACAGATCAACAAGAGTTAATAAGAACAACTGTTAATGGTGAGTCTGAAGCTGTATTTTACTCATGAGAGCTATTGATAAGTCATGAGGTGTGTGACTTAGGGTCGTAGTTCCTCCCTCCTGGATGTAAAGATAACTTTTGTCGTTTGAATTTTAACCATAACCATAAATAAAGGCTACAGTCAGAGTCGCTCTCACCTGTTTGCGCAGGGCACGGGGAGAAGGACTTGGTGTGGGCGGGGCAATGCGGGGCAGAGTCAGAGTGGGCGGAGACCGAGGCTGAGGAGAGGAGACGTCCGGCACCTGCAGCAGAGTGCGACTCTCGCACGGCTGGGAGTGAACCGACGTCACTGAGCCTGAGGGTTCAAAGGTAACGCGTGTTAATCATCATGTATATATCTATCCGTGCACACTTTGAATGCCAACACATGCATCTCTGCAAAGGACAACATGCATCTTGGTACACAGAAATTCATATTATTGTCACTATAATCTAGTGTAGGAAGTCAAAAAAATGAAGTGAATGAAGCAAAAAGATAAACAATTCAATTAAAAATCCAATTTCAAGTTCATTTTGAATCAGTCTTGCTCTTTAATCTGAGTCTGCTTTCAAATGATAATGTTTTTGGAACAGAAACATTAAAAGGATGATTAGTAAAACAGCAGCAATGAGCTACATTCCAGGGATTCAGTATAAAGGCAGCTCTCTGGGTGTTAATTAGATCCTGGTGACATGAACACTTCCCTTTGACTTTATTCAGATGGATCACACTAATGTTGCAAAAACGTTGCGTGTGTTGAACTCAATCTATGTCGACTGCAGTGAAGCTGTGTGTAACCAGGGTCTTAAGCATTTTGTAACACATATTGAGCACCTGTGTGTGCAGAATGTTTAAGACCCCAGTGCAAAAGATGCAATTAAAGTAAAAAAAAAAAACATTGAAGCAAGGTCAGATCTACATATCAAACAGCTTCCCTTGAAGTTAGTTCTAAAGGTCCAAGCTGAAAAGTCAATGAATCATAATCTTAAAATATGTTTTCACCACTTTTTTGTTTAAAGGTGCCATATGTAGGAATGTGGCCAAAAACAGTTTACTACATTCAAATTCAAAATACAGAGGTCTTTTAGGTTTCGTTTTCTGACGTAACTGGCAACCCTCGGTTGCTCGGCAGCTGAGACTCTACTGACTGCAATGATTGGTAGACGGCGGTAGGTGGCGCCACATGCCAAAACATGATTTCAAAACATAAACATGATTTGCAGTTTGAAAAAGATTGTTTTTAATGCAAATATTTTGGCTGTACTGTTGTTGTTGGTGAGTTCAGTTTGTTATATGAACATTATTCCTGAGTCTCTGTGACATATTAGTAGGATTTTATGGCCAGTTGCTTTAGATTTATTACATATTGCACCTTTAAACATTTACAATATATGTTGATTTTTTGGATTAACTTTGCAGCTTGGCCCATGAAGTTATGGTATCATTCTCAGGAGTCGATCATTCCGCAGCTGAGCAGATGAGCCCTGTGATGAAGGTTTGCACGGGTTCACGTGTGAGCTCATCCACTGCAGTGAGTACCTGGGGACAGAGCTGAGCCTGTCCAGAGCCTGGCCACAACATGCCATCATTAGATTCTGACTGCAGATACAGTAAAGATACAGCGCTCGTCAGTGCTAAGAGTTGTGCTCTCATCCCAGTTTGATGAAAAACTACAGCATTACTCCCTCTTACTAACATACCTCATATCTGTGTGCACAAAAACATACATTTTTCCTTCACTAGTTGGTTCTAATGCAGCAAAATGCTATAAAACCAGATATTGGGGTTTTAATCACACTTACACCCTTCAATATCTTCACACACATTTGTCTCACGTGTGATTATTCATAATATTTAAGAGCTCCTGAGTGATGCAGGGCCAAGAACCAAATAGTAGTCATAATAAGTGAAACTTCATTCCTTTATCTAAAAGCCTTAGTTCAAGGCTGATGCTAGTGCTAGGAACATGCATGCATCGTTTTAGTACAGTTCACTTTGTTAGAATTATCTCAGAAGCAATTTAAAAGGCTATTTAAAAAGATATTAAAAGGCTAGTACAATGTCATTTGAAAACATTGATCTCCTGAACAGACGAGGCACCTGAATGCTGTTGTTGCTGGGGGTCAACTTCCTCCAAAGGGTGGGGAGCGCTGGCGGGTCGCACAGGTCGGAACATGTAGCTGTCATTGGGCAGCGAGTGCATCCTGGACACGGACATCTTCCTCGATGACAGCAAGTCTTGGTCCTTGTATTGGACGGCGTCCTCCTGCAGGGGGAGACAGAGACCACATAGTGAAAAATGTCTACATTCTGTTTTATTCAATGGAAGCGATTGCTGCCACACATAATATTATATATCAGCACAGTAATATCAGTCTTACCTGTCCAGGTGACTGCGGACATGGTCCAACGTAGGCTCCATCCACCGAGCTGCTGTTAGATGTGATGCTTATTTTGCGTTCCCTCTCCATAGCCATTTCCAAGGCAATCTCTGCATCCATCTCTGCATCCTCTTTAGCCTCCTGCAAACAGAAAAAATATATAATAATAACAATACATTTACTCAGTATAGCACCTTTCGCAGGATGAAAATTAGCAAAATTTCAATTACAAAGTTCCAACAAGACAGTAGCCACTGCATGAGCATGCATACATATATTGGCCACATCCCCTGTTACAGTTACTGTACCTTGTTGCTTTCCTCCAGATGTTTCATCAAAACAGCCACCACCACATTGACCAGCACAAACTGGGCCATGAGAACAAAGGTGACAAAGTAAATCGGAGAGACCAGGGGCAGGTAGGTGAGACAGTGGCCTTCGTCTGGACACTCCCTCAAAGTATCCTTCAAAGACACAAACATCCGGGAGGGAAATGGTTATTTTGTTACGCGTCTGCGTAAGTGCATGTGCTGTATATAACGCGATACAGTAAATACAAATAGCAACACATAAATCCCTTTTGTTAGAAGAATAAACATTCTCTCTGTGTCTGGTATCATTGTTTGGGGAAGAATAATCCCTCTAAAAGGTACAAGATGCAGTCAAGTTTAAGACTATTTGTCAGGTGCAGCATTTATTTAGACATATATTTGGGGGCACTTGCTAAAAAGTGTATAAAGGGTCAACGGAGCTCAGCTCTAAGCTAATTTATGGTTCAGTAATTGGTTTTGGAGGCCATGATCATCTATGTTATGAGATAATGTTTGTCTCGATGAGGTTCAGAGGACATATTTTGGCTCAAAGCCATAGTTGTGAGGACATGTTGACATTGCAAGGACATTTTAAGCAGGTCTTCACAACTTCAAAGCATTTTTTGAATGAGCAGCACAACACAACCCCAGTTAAGGGGTTGGTATTTTGTATATATATTTTGTTGAGCTGGTTAAAGGTTAGGTCAAAGCCTCGTGACTATGAGAGACACAGACGTGCATGTGTGTGTGTGTGTGTGTGAGTGAGTGCATACTTTCATAATCCCATTCCAGTTGTCTCCGGTGGACACTCGAAACAGCGTGAGGAAGGCCATCCCGAAATTCTCAAACGTTGCATGGCGACTCAGGCCCTCACACGGGTTGTTGTCATTGCACTCTGATCAAAAAGACAAAACACAGTGTGGACAGTCAGTATCTCTTTGAGAGAGTCCTGTTTAAATAGCATATTCTGAACCTCTGCACAGGTTATTAGCAGCGTGCTAACATGGACATGACACAAACGTGGAGACAGGTGTCTTCTGGAGGACGACACCTGTCTCCACTCCTTCCCAGGGGTCAGGGGTGGAATTTGGATTCAGCCTAAGACAGTCCTTCAGGTGTTATGCACCTTGTTTCTCATTATTTAAAAAATGAAATTAAAAATTGAAAACATTTAAGGAGTAAAAAAAAAGACTGGTTGTTTTTTCATTGACAAGAACATGGAAACACGTTGATCTTTTTGAGAGGATTGAGACAAGATGCCGGAACTGATCCATTAAAAGTAACTAGATAGAATAAAGAAAGCCACTGTTATTAGGGTTTTTGAATGTAAAACTAAAAATGCTCATGTTATATCAGCAGCTTTATTCATGCACAAACATCGTGGCTTCCTGTCCTCGTGTCTGAGTCATGGCCGAGTTGAAAATGGAAGAGGTTGTGGGTGAAAATCAAAACCCTCATGCCCATTTCCTTGCTTTATGACCTTGCCTTATCTGTTAAACTTTGCCCTGACACCCGGAGGCAAAAGAGTTAAGACTCCCTGAGTGCCGACAGACAGCGTCACCCAGGAATTGAGTCTCCCAAAGGAGTTTCAGATCTCTACCGTCTTTGTCTGAGGACAGACAAATGTCATGAGCCAATTAAGTCTGTCATTTGACGTGGTGGGAGACAGATAATCCAGATTTGTTTCTCCTTTGTGGCAAGAGGAAGGACAAAATCTCATAGAAATAGTGTAAGTGTAAAATCACACAAACCTCCCAGAAATCCTTTTTTCTGTTATCTGGCAGCGTATAAATGATCAGATATTGATCTTCTGTTCAAATATAAGCCGTGTCTTAACTGAAAATAAAGGAAGAATATGGGGAATGGATAAGAAACAATATAAAAAGTAGAAGGAAGATATTTTTTGAGTAATTTTTCAAAAGGTGAAACTCTATAGGTGACGGTCACTGTGAATCCCTGAAAACTGTTGAGTATTTATTTTGAAAATGAACACAGATAACTGGTATGATTCATTATGGGTTATGTGTAGTTCATAAAGCAGCTGTGTTTATGAGTCGTCTGAGGGAACACAGCCACAAATAAAGTCCTTCAACACAAACTTTGAGTTCAAACTGTATGTGAGGTTTGATCAATTCAGCAGCCATCAAGTATTTTATATTCTGTGTTTCTTTCGATATTTTCTGAGCCCAGAAGAAAACCCCACAGTCATTACTGTGGATGTAAAGCATGGTGTACTCCACACTTCTCTATATAACAGTAAACACACCGTGAATTGCACAATTCTCAGCTTTGAGAAATCCTTAACGCAGCATTTAACGCGACGTGCGCATCGTGAGCCGCTTTGACTGAAGCACAAATCATAGCGCAAAACGGAACGGGGACTTTTTTGCTTTGTGGAAAAACTGGAAAGCATTTCCCCAATGTGTGTGTGTCGAGTGAAATTATAATAGCATTTCACAGATGGCGACTTCCTCGTCACCAACTTTTTCACTTTGTCCCCTCAGATTCTTTTTTTTTTTGTGTTAATCCTCTTCCCAAACACATTGTAGCGCTCACAGAGAAAAATGACTTGGATAGAGGCAGCCCTCTTGGGGGAGGCGATATGTAAATAAAACGTGATCATGCAAATGTGATCTCTTGTTCAGAGCGAGACTTTAATGTGAGAATGTGGGGAAGAGAGAAGAGGAGACAGATGGGAGTAGAGACTGTGGATTTTCGACAGAGACAGTTCAGGCAGGGGAAATCTGATGTATGTCGTGACTGTGGTGGTAATGATTGGATTCAAAACCCCTTTTTCTTTTTTTTGCTGAAGCTGCGTGGTGTGTGTGTGTGTGTGTGTGGATGCCAGTCGTGTGACTGACCCAGTTTGCCAAAGAGCTCCACTCCCAGCGCAGCATAGATGAAGAAGAGCAGCATGAAGAGGAGACCGAGGTTTCCCACCTAAGAAGAAAAAAAAATGCACATCAGTTGGTTTCATTAAAGGTGCCACATGTAAGAATGTGGCCAAAAACGGTTACTACATTCAAATTCAAAATACCGAGGTCTTTTAGGTTTCGTTTTCGGACGTATCTGGCAACCCGTGGTTGCTCGGCAGCTGAGACACTACCGACTGCAATGATTGTAGACACCGGTAGGTGGCGCCACATGCCAAAACATGATTTCAAAACATAAACATGAATTCTCCAGTTTCCTCCCACAGTACAAAAACATACAGATTTGGGGATTAGGCAAATTGGTACACTCTAAATCAGGGGTCACCAACCTTTTTGAGATGAGAGCTACCTGAAGGTTAAAAAATAATATGGAGGGCTACCACATTAACATTTTTTTTTGTTTACCATTTAAATGATTAATATTATGCATTCAACTGCATACACATTCATTCCAGTGCTTACTCAGCACCAGTTTTTATAAACAATATCAAAGATATTTTACTGAGCGATCATACGGATACATGCACGTGAGGTGAAGTGAAGTGAGCCCGCGGGCACCGTATTGGCTGCCTGCGGGCTACCAGGCGCCCGCGGGCACCACGTTGGTGACCCCTGCTCTAAATTGACCGTGTGAGTGTGAGAGTGGATGGTTGTTTGTCTCTATATGCGGCCATGTGTAAAGGATAAAGTGGTTAAGGATGGATGGATATCTATATTTGTTATATGCCCCAACACTTCACAAAAAAAGGAATATTTCATATACAAAATGCCAACATGACATGACAACAAAGTGATTTAAATCTAAGCTGCACACTAATATCTGGCAACCAATGTTGCAGTGTGTCTTCATGTAGGATTCTGGGAACGTTTATCCACTTCCTCTTAACATTTAACAAACAAGAGCGGTGACTATTAATACATGTGCATCATAATCTGAGATGTGGCTGCTCTTTGCTTCTAAACAAACATGTCTTGACTGGATAGAAAAACACATTAAGTAACATCAGGAAAGTCGGCTGCATAATCTGTCTGTCAACCACTTCTAAATTATGGATTTTTATGTTTGTATGACTGGAAAAAAACTTATGTTATGGTTCAGGCAGTTGTTAGTGTTTCATACGCTATAAATAACACAACAAATGGCATGCAGAGTTCAAGCTGTAGAGAGGTATATGTAAAAAAAAAACCCAGACATAATTGGGTCAGAATATGAATTTTGCTATATAGACGAATACGTCTCGTATTAAATATTCATAATCTGGCATGAGTTTTTCAGAGCTCTTTCTATTCCAAAGAAAACCTTTATACTGATCATTAATTCCCCTCCCAAAAAAACAAGTTAATGAAACACAAAAAAAAGCGTGAACTTTTGTGTTTTAGAACCCGCAGAGTCTGTGTTTACCTGTGGCAGCGCTTGCATGACAGTATCCAGCAGAGCTCTCATCCCCGTGGCCATCTTAAGAAGTTTCAGCACTGCAGAGAAAGACACACAGGAGCACTTTTAAACACAGAGCTGTCGCCGCTCGCAGAGAAAAGCAGAATTTACAACGTCACACAGCGCGGCACTGCTGTGATACCGGCAGACACGGTGGGGATTTGTATTTACGTCTGTGAGCCAGGAGGCACCTGTGAGAGATTACTTTTAACATTTTCAGTTTACAAGAAAACACAGGGACAAGGCACGTTCGTAAAAAAAAAAAAAAAAAAGTGCATTAAAAAAATAAAGTTTATGTCTGTTGTCGTGAAAGTGACACAACCACAACTTACTCGGCGTCCTGTTATTGGGAACAAAATAAAAGATATATACTGTACCTCTGGCTATTCTGAGTACTCTCATAATCCTGATGATGGTCGGGTTTATGGGCAGCGATGCGCTCATTTTCAGCTCCTCCAGTGTGATGCCCATGATGGACAATGCCACGATAGCGATATCCAGCTGATTCCACCTTTACATGAACACAGGCATTAAGTATTAAGATAATAAGCAGCGTGTTGAGTTGTATGCACAAGCGAATGTCCTTGTGAATTCAGCATGTGTTTTATGTGATGTGAATGTAGCCTTATTAAGAGCTTTCTGAATCACTTTATATAATATATACTATATATACTATATATATATATATATATACTGCCCATTTGTGTCAGTCTCATGCAGAGACTTATAATAATGGCATGAGACGACTTCTTCAGTAGCCAACATGGTTTAGTGCCAGTCAAACGTCGCTGTGTCGATTTGTTAAGCGATAAGAAGTAATTTCATCTATCATTTTATGCCTGAGCTTTTCTTTTCTTTACACATTACATTCTTTTGTGTCTATCATAATGTCTGTCATAGGAAATAATTGTTTCTGTCCATTCCTTATAGACGTCTCTGTTGGTTCAGCGGTTGGGGTTTGCAGAGCACCACACACTACTGAAAACCTATTTATTTTTGGCATTATTGTGAGTTAGACAAAAGAAGCGCACAAGCAAAGGAGAGGAAGAAGTCATGATGCCGAGCTGCTGGTGGTGATTAGTGAGCAGAGAGTTTAGATTACAGAGTAGCCCGGCAGATAATCTAATCTAACCATTTGTTGGTAGATCTGTTGGGGAATAAACTCACTCCCCAACAAATCTCCAAACTTGGTTTGGGCTCTTTACAAAATAATACTTTACTGTATAAGGTGCTTTTTTGTGTATTGTTCCCGACATAATACTTTTGTATGTTTGATATAGACTGAAATTTAAATAATCCAAGTAATAAGCTCACAGGAGAATGACAATGATTTTCAAGCCTCTAGAGGAATTTTCATTCTCTGTCATCCTCTCATGGAACTTATATTGTATCTTTATTTTCTTTTTTATATGCAAAAAAATAAAAATAAAGAAATACATACAAATACAGAGATAAAATATTAGATATGACAGCAGTATGTGTTACCTGTCTTTGAAGAACCTGTGTATGCCAAAGGCCACCAGTTTGAGCAGGGTCTCGATGACGAAGATGATGGTGAACACGTAGTTGCAGTACTTCAGAACCTCCTCTAAATACTGCACACACACACACAGACGCAAGCACATCCGTGTCATCAACACAGCACAGACTAGACTCTTCGTCATTTTGTCTAACAAACCCTTTTTTTTTAATTCATAGTAGGACAAAAATGCATGATTTAAAAGCAATATTCAAAAACATAGATTGTGGTACTTCTGTGTCAAGGACCAGTGTGGCACATTTAGGAGGGTTTGTTTGCAGGAAAGTAGTTTGTTAAAAGTATAATCTTAGAATAAGTCTTATATAACATTGAATCATTTTTGGTATGTGAAGGCCACCATCATTTGCTGTTGCACATAGTAAAGGGGAGTTAGAACCGTACAGTGGAAAAGCGCCATAATTCTTACACACTAGGCTTTTACATGCATCAATGGTTTTCTATTTAAAAACACTCTACAGGATCATAAATCAGTTTTAATGCTAATGCTGGCAGTCAGTTTGATTTACATAATGGCAATTAATAACAAACATTATTTCTGTTTAATGCAGAATTATGTGATGTTATGAGTGTTGTTTTGTGCGCCCGTGTTTGAACACAGTACCTTCGGCTGGTTGTAGTGCTCGATGCTCATGGTGACGACGTTGATGCAGATGATGAAGGTGATGAAGAGGTCCAGGTAGTGGCTGGTGCACAGCTTGTGGATGGACAGTCGCAGGGGAGAGTAGTCTGCATAGTAAGGTCTCTGCTTGGCCTCTGGAGCAGGAAAACACACACACACACACACACACATACACACACACACACACACACAAGAAGAGATACAAGAGGTAAGAGGAAACAGTTGCAACACACAGAGACAGGAGTAGTGCCAGTGTGAGGAACTGTGCTCTGAATTTTAAACATGACATGTACTCAGTGGTGTGCACAAGGAAAAAGGAGCAACAGATGCTTTCATTAAACCAGTATATTATTTATATTTGGACAATTAAAGTTTTTTTTATTATTATTATTTCCAGGTCACATCACATCATTAGATCCCTGAATTATTATATCAAGTTTATAAATAATTAATTAATTCATTCATTCATTAATAGGTTAGCAAGTTAGTTTAAGCCCTGTGTGCACACCACTGCCTGTATGGAATGTTCAAATGGGAGAGGACATGAGAGTCACAGGTTTGCTATGTTATACATTTTGTTATTTTAGATAAGATGTTAAGACAGGCTACAGTTCATGAGATCAAGTAGTTTTTTGAAAAATGAAAAGTAAATCAAAAATACCTGTTGTAGTAGCTAAGAAAGGCCTTGAACGACCTCTATTTAAAAAACTGTAATATCAGTTTGTTCTGGCTCCAGTCATAATGGCAAACAGTTACATTTCTATATATTAAACATTCTTTGAGTGGAGCATTTTTTATTAAATCCATTACTGCTCCATTATAGTGGAAAATATCATTAAAAAAAGCATTTAAACATATGTATGTATGACATTATGCGTCAGCTTCTAGATGTACGGTTTATTTTCTGTGCACTCACATGTCCATGTTGAGGATTTTGAACGTGTTTGTGTGCGTACACGTGCATGTGTCAATACCCCCTCCCATGTTTACCATGCCCTGTCTGTCTGCTGCATGCTGTCATGCCTTTCATCGAACATCTATGGTTGGGAAGAAGCTGTGCAGGGTATATTCAACAACTTACATTTTCATTTACGACTTTAATTTTTATCTAGTTTTTAAATCTCTTATGTTATTATTTCACCATTATACCAAACCATGAAGCCCCATTTCTTGCATCACTACAGTAATTTTAAGTTCTCAATAGTCTAAAACTTTATTTTATAAAGTGAATTTAGAGGGTTTTTTGCTTAAAGGTGCCATATGTAAAAATGTGGCCAAAAACGGTTACTACATTCAAATTCAAATTACAGAGGTCTTTTAGGTTTTGTTTTCTGATGTAACTGGCAACCCGTGGTTGCTAGGAAGCTGAGACTCTACTGACTGCAATGATTGGATGGCGGTAGGTGGCGCCACATGCCAAAACATGATTTCAAAACATAAGCATGCATGATTTGATTTGCAGTCTGCAAAATATTTTTTTAAATGCAAATATTTTGTCTGTACTGTTGTTGTTGGTGAGTTCAGTTTGTTATATGAACATTATTCCTGAGTCTCTGTGACATAATTATTAGGAGGATTTTATGGTCAGTTTCTTGAGATTTATTACATAATGCACCTTTAATTTGTCAGTGACAGATGGTAAGATGAATTCAAATTTGTCAGTCGTTTTAGACAAGTGAGATCACACCATATGCTGCCCTCTAGTGTAATTCTCTAATTAACAGGTATCATTTTGTCTTGTGTCCAAACTGTGGAGCTCTCCTTTGCCATATATACATATTTGAAATGTTTAGCCTCAGCTCCACATCATGAATTACTACAGTGAGGCTTCCTCCTTTTGGACGTCCTTTGCAATAGGTGGTGTGTATCCACTGTTTCTACCAGCATGTGCTTTAAAAGTCTTATTTATGCAAGTAACTTAACATCTACAGTAACAGCCACGTAACAAATATAGCAGCCAAAAATGTCTGCTATGTTTCTGAGTCTGCCCGTCAAAGCACGTTCGGGAAGAATTTTCTATTCCTGTCTGGAGAAAACTTGGGATGAGGGTTGTACTCATGCACTCATGGGGAGAGAATGAGGAGCATTACATGTAGTGGACAACAAAAAAAGTCATGTATATTTATCTCTTACTTTTTTAGTAGATTAACATGACTTGTATGGTTTATAGGTTTGTTAGAATGGGCTCAGCCCTGTTAGGTTTTCCATGCATTGTTAGTGAAGTATTGTGGGAGGGCCGCAGTCATGCAGTTACATGCATCAGATTGGCGTAGCCCACGCTGTCTTTCAGCGATCAGCCACTGTTTGCGTGAGCTAGCCAATCATTTTAACCTCTCCCTCATTGTTTTTTTTTTTGTTTTAAGATTAACTCAAAACAGATTTTTTTTCCATTCCCCTTCTCTTTTTCGTCAGGCTCTGAAAGCAGGCAGTGCTCAGAAAAATAGTCTACCGACCAGCCCCTCCATTCTCCTTACTCCTGCGCTTTTTCTCTATCATTTTGAGCCTCTTCTCCTCCCGTAAGCGAGCCTCCTCCTCCTCCTGGTCCTGCCGGCACTTGTGGAAGTTCTCCACCACGACGCCGACAAACATGTTCAGGACGAAGAAGCTGACAATGAGCAGGAAGGAGATGAAGTAGAGCAGCATCCAGGGATTGTGGTTCCTCACAGGCTGAGAAGTATAGAGATTAGTATAGTTAAGTCGGAAAAATAGAAGATTCTGTAATAAATGAGGCCATTGTTTGAAAATCCCCTTCCGGGTAAGTTTAAAAAAAAGGACAATATAAATGCCAGTGCAGCAATTAAGCATCAAGAATTATTTCTTTCTTTTAATAGTTTGGGTTTAGTCTCACTCTGCAAAATGACTGACTATCTGAGGACACACTGTTTCATTCAATTACACCACAGGCTCCTGAAAGCGAGGACAGCAATATCAAATAAAGCTTTGAGCTGCGTGTCCTCCATTTTTCCTCTGGGTCTTTACTGAGATTCTGTTATTATTACAATGTGATTAAACCTGGCTTATTTTTTTTTTTTATTTTTGAATTAAATCATAATTCCATTGTTCACTCCCACTGTGCTGCTTTAACACTTATTTTTAGCTTAATTCAAATGCTGAGGTTATGGTTAAGTGCTTTGTTTTGCTGATAATATTCATTAACAAAATATCTACAGTCACGCCACACAAAAAAGCACACGTATTATTTACCTGCTGGTCCACTCCCACTGCATCCAGCCCATCGTACATGATGTTAACCCAGCCATCCTTACACGATAGCACAAACAGTGACATCAGCGCCTGGTTTGGAATCAAAGATACACACATATACTTTTCTTTAAGTTGACCAAAATGTTTCTTTTAAACCAAGATCAAGACATAAAAGTCGAGCAGCGAGGTGAGTCAGTCTGTTGAATTATACCTGGACCAGGTTGTCAAAGTTGTACTTCCTTCGTATCCAGCGGAAATTTGCCTGCAGACAGTCCGATTTGTTTGTGACGTTCTTCGTGTCCAGACCTTCGCAATGGTAGAACTTCCCTTTGAATAGCTAGAGTGTGAGACGCAGAGAAAGAGGTTTGCTGGACAATTGGATCAACAGCTATTAATAACAGGAATAAACTGACTTGACTGACTTATTATTTATCATTAAGTGCTAACGTGGAAGAGGCTGGAGGTCATGTTGTGCCTTTTCACACTTTGTTTCCAAAGTTAGGCTGTTTAACCCGAGAACTCTCTTTGTCCAGGTACACATGCAATCGCAATTGATTTATAACTGAAGTGTGTCCGCCTCTATTATATACTAGATGGCAAAACGCCCCCTTTCAGCTTGTCAGTGTTACATCGCAAACCAAAACAGCACGTCAAGTGTTATTTCATCTTCCAACCATAAGTTAAATTCAAAATATTTAATTATTTAAGCTAAGAGAGCATACATTTAATCTCCTTGTTATTCCGAAAATGAAAGGACTCATATTATATCCTATTTCTCCAAGTTAAACTAGTTCCCTGGTGTCCTAATGAACATGTCTGTGACTTGCTTTGGTCAAAATACCATAAGGATGAAGCACCACAGCAGTTTAATCACCCTGCTAAAACAGCCCTGTTCTGAATGCTCTGTTTAGTAGTATCTCTTTAGGTCCACCTTAAAAAAAAAAAGGAAACGAAACTTAAGGGACAGGAAATTACATCAGCCACAGAGGCTACTTGGAGCTAACAGCAGTTAGCATTTGGAAAAGTGATCATTTGCAGGCTCTAGCAGGCACATTGCCGTCATATATAACATGTATCCACTGGACAGATAAATTCTCTGAGGCTGGAAGTTTGTGTAGAGCTGCACTGTGGAGCCAAGAATAGAATGCGCACTTCCGATTTTCGGATACCATTTCCCTCCCCAGCACTCTTGCGTGTTGTACTGACAAAGCAGAGCGCCGCGAGACAATAATTCCAGGAATTTAGCGCATTGACCTCCAGAGTCCCAAATATAAGTATTTAAATGATTGAAAAAGTTGATTTGCATAATATGGGACCTTTAACTGGTTTGGATTTGACTATGTTGTTTGTAACTTTTCCTCTGTGCACCGGCTTCTTCTATTATCTTCAGGTCAAAGCACTCGGATGGGAACTGTAGAACATGCAGAGTGCCATGGCTACTTTGAGTCTGGTTGGACATTTACAGTAATCATATTATCTGGGTTTTAGTACAGTTTCTGTCTGAATATATTTAAATGCTGTTATGTAAGTCTGGTTTTAGTCAGACTAACATTACATCATGTAAACATACTGATTGAAGCCACTAAAGGGAAAGAAAAGCTTTGCAATTTTGCTTAAAAAGCACTGCATGTTGTTAAACTGTGACTTGATTAATGCGAGTAGCAGCTCGGTGTTTTACTGCATGCGAATGCAAACTACCTGAACCCCCAGGATGCCGAAGACAATGAAGAAGGCGCAGCAGATAAGAACGATGTTCCCGATGGGTCTGAGAGAAGTAATGAGAGTTTCCACAACCAGCTTCAACCCAGGGGCTCGACTAATAACCCTGGAAAACACAAAAACAAGTGGTAGAAAAATGAAATCGGGCAGGACGTTTTCATGTTCAGTAGAATTTTCAAGCCACACCGATGTAAAACAACTACACATGTAATCGAATCAAGCATTTACCTGAGTGGGCGTAGTGTACGTAGCAGGCGCAGGACTCTGAGGATGCCCAGGATCCTGTTTCCTCCAGTGTAGGCCATAGAGACCAGAATATCCACCAGAGACACAAAGACCAACAAACCGTCCAGAACATTCCAGCTGGACTGGAGGTAGCTCTGCTTCCCAAAGCAGAAACCGAGAGCAGAAACCTGGAGGTTCAAGAAAACAAAACACTGAGCCAAAGCTGAAAACACAACGGTTTTACCTCACTCACACACAAACGTTGACTTTTCACCGCAATATTAAAATTTAGAGAAGAGAACAATTATTTTTTACCTTAATGGCCATTTCTGCAAAGAAGATCACAGTGAAAACGTAGTTGGACACAGTCAGAAAGAGTCGCTCCTAGAGAAGAGAATGACATTCTTATAATGACAATAAAAACAAGCAGTAAGATGTTCCATGCCTGGTGTTTGGGAAACTACTGTAGTAAACATAGTTGTTAGTCTTGGTGTTGCTAAGCAGCATCTCCTGTCGAGGGAAGCTTTTATTTGTTTACTTGAATTTCAGTTGTATAGGCACGCTGGTGTAGAAACACACTTAGATGCAGAGTGCATGCGGACACCTCGCAAAATTGCAGGTTGCGTGTGCGCGTCTCACCGTGCTCTGCAGCTGGATGTCGGGTCTCTCCAGAGCGATGGTGATGCAGTTGAGGAAGATGAAAACAAGGACTATGTGGTCGAACAGTCTGTGCGAGATCACAGCTTGGCACCGAACACGGAATCTGAACACACACATGAACACACACATTTAGAATAATTATGTCCATGGTCGATTAAAGCTATCAGTGAGAAAGCTGTAAACATAAAGATAGATGAGAAAAGGGAACATAGATAATCTAATAAAACAACAGTAGGAAAGAGAACAAAGGGAATGAAGAAACCAGTGTACATCATAAGTGGACAGCTCAGATTACACCACAGAAAGTATCTACATACTGTATGTACCATCTGACTGGAGTATGATCACGTTATGAATGATTAAATCCCAACGAAATGGAACAATATGGCCATAAATGGTGAGTCAGATTGTGAAGTGTGGAGGACTCACTGGTTCTCTGGCGAGAACAAATACAGCGCCCATTCTTCGTGCTCTTTGCACCAGCGGGGCTTCATGTTGAGGAGCTCCTTCTTGATCCAGAGGAAAAAAGAGCTCTGTACGGGGTGAAAGGTTCACACATCAACAACAGCAGCAACCATAATGACTCCTTTGTACACCGTCAGTAAATGTTGTGAGTTTCATTTCAGGGGAGAAAATTATGTTCTTCTTTCTTCTCCACATTGAAGCGATTTACGTCAAATTGAAAGATGCGAGCAAGTCGCCTGTCACAAATCACATCTTCACTTCAGTGAATGACTAGGACAGAAATGATGGCACTTATGCCAAACGCAGTGATTGTGATTCAAAAAAAGGTCAGCAGTTTTAAAGTATAAATATAGTTTGTTTTCTTATCTTGCAGACAAATTAGTGAAATGTAGTAAATGTTTGTTTTAACAAAGTTGTCTAATGTCTGTAAGCTTCGGTTAAGGGGAAACACATTGAATCTCTTTAAAAAAATTACATTTCAAGGTGTATTTATAAAGTTTAAGTGGACTTTATTAACGCACCTGCAGCCAAAAAGGGTGAAAAGGTGTGAAAATAAGGTAATAAATGAATGAATTCAAATCAGATATAACATACATCATACTGTTTATTAATGTGTTAATCAGTATCCTTTTTTCTTTATTGTTGCTTGACAACCACAATGACTAATTTTATAATGACAAGTTTGGTGAGAATCGTTTAAGTGTGTGATAAAAACAAACTGAAGAAAGCTGAGGTGCCCAGCTTCTAATTAAAAGAGCCAAATGTTGAGCAGCTCAGAGACACTGATTATTTGGCAGGCTGCCGCTTGTGTGAGGGTGTATTTATCTGTGTGTGTGTGTGTGTGTGTGTGTGTGTGTGTGTGTGTGTGTGTGTGTGTGTGTGTGTGTGTTCAAGTGTGAATGTGTGGATGAAAAGAACTTCCTGCTCAAATATCCTTGCAGCTGAAATCCATAATCCTTGACACAGACACACACAGAGAATCGCAGGCATCAACATACACGTCTCAGCTTGCATATCACACACACACACACACACACTGGAGGTAGGTCTGTATTAAGCCTCCCATATACAGTGAGCCCAGGAGAGTTATTTTGCTTCAGTGGATATCATGGGTTCATAAACTCAATTTGGAGCCAATAAAACCATCGACGCTGTCATAACAGAGGTCACCCAAAACTACCGGGGGAGTTCACAGACAAAGTCTCTCGCACAGTGTTTGTACTGAGGACACTCCCTTACCCTAACCTTAACAATCACAACCAAATGCCTTTACCTAAACCTAACCTCGACTCAATTCTCACCCTAACCCTAAAACCAAGTCTTAACCCCAAAAAAAGCCCTTTAAAATTGACAAAATTTCCTCACAAAGATACACATAAAAGAACACACACACATATAAATGCACAACCACAGGGACTGTATTCATCTGACAACATGTATTGATTGATTAAGAAATAGTATGCGTCAATGTAGAACATTTAAGATGCAATACATCATGATGCATTGTGGATTCTAATTATTAGATTGCACAGCCCGACTAACCATTAGATTTTCTCAATGCTTTGATTTTATTAAAAGTTTCCTCTTGACTTTAGTGGTAACAATGTCATCATGAAGACATTATTGATAACACTCAGCCTTTTAATTGTGTATGTTATGCTTTTTGTGTAATTATTATGCACCATTATCCATATTATTTCTGCTGTTGACTGATTGTGAGAGATCAGCTCACAGTTTCACATTTTCCCCGCTAAGGCATGTTTGAGTAATTCATGTAACACAAACAACTTGTCACAATGTTTTTCCGGTAGATTTTAGAAGCTACAAATCAGGGTAGCTTACGTCATCGTCGATGTCGTCTTCGGGCAAGGAGTCATCCTTGCTGTCCGTGGAGTTCATGTTGGGGTCGTAAGTCCTGGTCCTCCCGTTACAGTCGCCGTACTCGGCTATTATGGAAGGCATGAGAGTGGACGCCTGTAGCACCTCCAAGGACCCAGGCCGTAGTCTGTTGTTTCCAGCAGGCTCCAGCAGTGTATCTTCCCCACCGTCTTCCTCGTCTCCTCCCTCCCCGGACAAAAGGCTCTCCCTCTCTCCGCTGGTGTCTCGCCTTTTGAGACTCGGTGCTCTTCCCAGGCTGTTCCAACTGGAGCGGCGACTTCCCCACGAGCTGCCAGAGCCACGGGGAGGAAGAGGGGAGCGCCGGCCGGGACTTGAGAGATTCTAGAGAGACAAAAACAGGTATGGGTTTTATGCATTGCCTAAAGACATTTTGGATCAAATCTCTATGTCTGATTCCTAAAGTAGAGGAATAAAGTTCACTCAGTTGTTGGATTTACTAAGGAAAAGCACTTGAATTCAATTACAATTTCCTATATTTGCACACTCCCCAATCAGGGATAATTATTATTATAGAAACAAACTAGAAAAGCACTCGGAGAGCGCAGACCTCCGCCAAGGCAGCTCAGCCCCCCACAATATAGCAATAGGCATAGTGATAGTGTCTACGGATCACGCCCAAAATCACTTTAATCACTTGTTCCTGGTCCCATTGCGGACATTTTCCTGAAATTTCATCCAAATCCTTTCACGCCTTTTCGAGTTATGTTGCTAACAGACATATATAGACTTATATAGAAAACATATACCTCCTGGCGGATGTCAATAAACAGGTTTAGGGTAGTAGTTTTTTCTTTTCCATTGGTGTTTGTTTGCTCCATTGCTCACCAAAGAATGCTGGTCGTAGGCTAAAGGATCCATGGAGGCGGAACTTCCACGGCGAGACTCTGCGTGACCACTTATTGTCTCAGAAAATCCCATTTCGCCTCTGACAAGCTCGTCCCCGAGGAAAGAGTCGGGGCCCAGAGAGCTCTTAGGAGTGGGCATGGGCGTCGCCGCCGTCCGCATGATTATAGGCGGAGCCATGGAGCAGTGTGGGTCAACGTGACCGTTGGCTGTCATCATGAGAGAGTACATCTTTAGCTCTGTATAGGAATAGAAGGTGTAACTGTTAGCATCTTCGTTTAATATTAGCAGATGTCAGCTCACAGAAAACGCATTTTCTCTCAAGGTTCACCGTAACAATATGAAATATACAGCAGGTTATCAAATAAACGAAATGTGTTAAATGTCGTTTGACTTACCGTTGTCTCTGAACTGTTCCACCTTTTCGTCCTCCTCAAAGTTGTCGGATTTCTTCTCATCGTCCGACTCCGACCGATTAGCATCACCCTACAACATACACACAGTTATATTTGTCGTTAGGGATGTGAATTTTTGGGTGTCTCACGATTCGATTCCAATTCTTAGGGTCACGATTCCATTCAGAATTGATTCTCGATTCAAAAATTGAGTGTTACGGCAAATTATTAGGGGTGGGGAAAAAAATCGATTCACCTAAGAATTGTAATACTAATCATCCACGATTCTGAATCGATTCATAAACTTCAAAAATCGATTTTTTTCCTATAAGTTCCTATTTAGAAAAAACACACAAAACACCAGTTTGTGTTATTTGTGTACAACTTATGCAAGTTATTTTTTTGTACAGTAATTAAGTTTTTTTTGCTTTGAATGAATAAATGTTCACTTTTGTCTTAAGTTTGTGATTACTTTATCTTCTACAAACTGTATTGTTTTGATGCCATAATTTGCCTTAACACACTATGCATTGTATCAATTTTTGAATCGAGAATCAATTTTGAATCGAATCGTGACCCTAAGAATCAGAATCGAATCAAGAGCCACCCAAAGATTCACATCCCAACAAATTATGGCATTAAAACGATACAGTTTGTATAAGATAATGTGATTTTTAAATAAACTGATTCCAATGATGTAAGGCAAACTTAAGACAAAAGTGAACATTCATTCAAAACAAATAAAAACGTACTTACTGTACAACAAAATTAACGTTACAAAAAGACGTTACAAAATAAACTGTACACAAATAACACAAACTGGTGTTTTGTGTGTTTTTTCAAAACAGAAACTTCAAAAATTAATACAAAAAAAAAATTGTGGATGATCAGAATCGCGATTCTTATGTGAATGTTTTTTTTTCCACCACCCCTATTTGTCGCATTCCTTTTTTCGTCTTTTCTCCACAGTTAAGTATCACCGAGGCGACGACGACAGCTGGTCATTTTTTTTTTTAATCAAAGCACAGAGAGCACAAAGTGCTTTGCGTTCAGTGGTCAGAGGAGATTTTCACAGACAGAGGTGAATTGTGCACCAGGTGCACGACGCGATAACAAGGCCACATGAGGAAGAATTGATTATCTGAAAGAGGGAGTGCATTTGTGTAACCACAAAAAAATATTTTATCATCTTCTCCTCCTCCTTTTAAAGCAGTCATGCCTTTTATGACAGTGACAGTCTGATTAGGGTCCAGACTTACAACCCTCAGATGTCTCCACTGGGAGCTAATTAACAGCAAGTGAAGGTCCTCATACAGCATGAATACACATGGCTTTCGAGATGCCATTAAGAATCAGACAATTATCTAAACTCGTCTCTCCTGGAAATAGTGCTATTATCACTTTAATGGTTAGAGAGTGAATAACTAAAGTGAAACAAATGTGCAAAAGCTGGGGAAAAGTCTACGAAGCTCATCCTTCAGAGAGAATATAAGAGCATCATTTCAAGGGTTGAAAAGACACAAGTAGCATAATATAATGATGTGAATCTTCAAAATGACCCAGTTTTCCTTAATTCTACAATATTCATAAGATCATTCTCTGTGTGCTGCAATCACGCAGGAGCATAACATATGAAGATGATGTTATGATGTTTTTTTTTATGCAGAAATCGAGTCAGTCATTCTCACCTCAGCCTGGAAGCCCTCAACCAAGATGGCCACGAGTAAATTGAAGAGCACATAGTTGCCAAACGTCATGAGAGCAACAAAGTAGAGCGCTGCCCACGGAGAGGTAGACGCCATGCCGTTATACAGCACCACATTCCAGTCCTCCTGGGTAAGGATCTATAGGAACGAAGGGAACAACATTAGCGAAACGTAAGAGTACGGGGTCCACAGATGTGAAGACGTGTTAGCGAGAGGACATAAAAAGGGAGGCAAAAGAGACACAGATGGGAAAGTATTGAAAGAAATTGGGCAATATCAGCCTTTACGGCACTGTGTGTGTGTTAAAACCAGTGTGAGTCATTTTACACCAGGAATGTGTACCATGAAAGCTCTCTTTCTGGCCAGGTCGTGTGTTGTGTGTGTGTACATAGCTCTTTGTGTACTGAAACTACTGCCCCAGAAATAGGATAAAAATATATGGAACACTTTGCCCTTATATGACAGTAAGTTCTGGATGAAATGCCTCTTCAGCATCTCCAGTGAGCCAGTCCGCTGCATCCTGTGGTCTACCTTTTCTGCTGACACATCCAGTAAAGAAAAGAGGACAGTCTACTGTATCTGAGGCAACTGAACAATATCTCCACATAGGGAAAAAAGAACAATAAAATGATATAGCGGGGGAGCATAGGCAGAATTTCTCTCTTCACAACAACAGTTGACAAATGAGCAGAGATGTGCAGCCAGTTACGTCTGGGCTCAGGGCTTAGTTTTGATTTGAGATGGTGGAGATGCACACATGGCCTATATTGTTGGTAAAAAAAAATGTGCATAAGCACTGTCCAGTAAGTCTACAAGTGCAAGTACTACTCTTTTCTGACTTGTTTGAGCTTCTCTTAAGCTTGGTTAAATCTCTATTTGAAGGGAATTTTATACGTCTAACTGCAGAAAAACCTATTCTTTGATGTTGGCATGAATGACAGTAAGAAGATCACCTGTACTGCTTTACTGTATAATTATACGTCATTATAAGTATTAGAGTTCAGGAGCAGCCCACTGAAATAAAAATTATAAAAGAGGACACATTTAACATTATATGAATCATTTAAAAAGAATGGTGAATAAAAGCTAGCGCTGGACACGTTAACGGCAGTGAAAGGCATCAACGTTAACGCACAACGCATTGTTTACGTGACTCCGGATTGTCAAAATGAGTCTGTAAAGTAACGCTAAACTTTAAAAACAGAGGCACACATACGCAGTACACAGGTACAGCTGGTTATTTGTAGCGCTGCTCTTTTCCTTTAATAAACAGACCGCTCCAGTTCGACTGTAGGCGCGCTAACGGCGCTAAAGGAGCTAATGCAGCTAACGGAGCTAACTGGTAAACGGTGCCTGGACTCCGGTGTCGCGGCACGTAAACATGACGTCACGCATGTCTTTTTCCGGTTAGCCGTCATGAAAACGCGTCATGCGTTAACCTAGTGCCCAGCACTAATAAAAACTAAATTGAAGTTTGTGATAACCAACAATACACAAAACAGCTACCCACATAGACAGAACCGAAAACACTTAAACTTAAAGATACATCAAATAGTACTAGTTATACGTGACAAAAACTAGGAAAACTTCAAAATTAAAGGAATTGTGTGTCATTCTGAGGAATGTACTTAAAGTTAAAGAGTTAAATGAGAAGGTAAAACCAATGTCTTTGGTCTCAAGGTTGTTATTTTCTGTGACATTGCCAGGCAACAATGTAAAACAATCATATAAAACCACAGCTTGTAATTTTTTACACAACCTGTGGCTGGTAAAACGTATCATCATAATATGGCTTGAAAGCAAATAAGCTTATTGGGCAAAATGCAATTCCCAATGTAATTCTAGTTCTGGCACAAGAAAATCAATTGGTAAAACATGGATAGTCTCTATGACTTACCTGAAATACTGTAACAATGGCCCAGAGTAAGGAATCAAAGTTCTTGCGGTCAGGAATTGTGTCTCCATTCTTCATTTGGATGCTGAACTTACAGCCAAACAGATGCATACCCAGTATACTGCAGATACATTAGAATGCAATCATTATGACTTACTTAAATGGGTGACATATCTTCTCATCATGATGTTGTATGCGCGTGCACTGCATACAAACCTGAAGGTGAAGATAAAAAGCATGAGCAGCATGCAGAAGGTGGCCACGTTATCCATGGTCTTCATCAGCACCACCAACTGTCTCCTCAGCGCGGGCAGAAAGCGAACCAGCTTCAGTACCCGCAGCAGACGGAAGGTTCGCAGGACTGAGAGGCCGCCGTCTGATTGGCCGATAATCTCCCACACACTGAGAACAACAAACAAACAAAAAAACAAACAAACTTGCAAATCTTATTATTCAATTTACAGTTCATAGGTTCACATTCTCATCCTTGCACTATAGGAAGTAGCTAATATTTTGATGGTACATCATGTGACAATGCTAAATCTTGTTTTTAATTGATACTGTATACACATTAATTATTGTTCTGAAGCTTAATCTATATAATTATATTTCTTTCTATCTATCTATCTATCTATCTATCTATCTATCTATCTATCTATCTATCTATCTATCTATCTATCTATCTATCTATCTATCTATCTATCTATCTATCTATCTATCTATCTATCTATCTATCTATCTATCTATCTATCTATCTATCTATCTATACAGCAGTTTACGTCTGTGTGTCTGTCTAACTTGGGGAACCTGTTTCCAAAGGTAAGCTAGCAAGGCTACGATTAATTAGCATTAGCGTAGGGCTAGCATAACAGCTAGCTACCATGACTGAAAAATTGTTCAGCTCCCACTATGGGAATACATACTTCCTACGGGCACTACACGAGTTAAATTAAAAGTAAATTCACGACATATCATTAGACGTTTTACCCAAATGATACAGCCTTAATTAGGGTCCAAGAGGATAAAAGGCAAAGGACCCTAGTGTAACCAAATAAGTTATTTGTAGTATTTTCAGTTGACAGTTGTGTTTCAAGTGTTAACATTATGTGCCACTGTCATTATGCACCTGGTAAAACACTGTCAAACACTGTAGTATACTGTGTATTCAATGTAAACATAACTTTTTACACCATTACTGGAATGCATTGTTTAAAATGCCAGCATCCCGAGATGTAACATGAGTTACGTAACCCCAAATTTCAAGGTCCCCTGATCCAATTTGAGACGCATCAACAAAAATAACAGTCAGACAGCAGAACTCCACTCCCCGACAGCAGCACCAGGAATCTGCTGTGGCAGCAAGCAAATGCAGCTCCCGTGTGATCCATCACGACTTTGACAATCTCACTTCTTGTCAAGATGGATTCTGCAGAGCAGCGAATCTGACGTTCATGTTAATGACTGACAAGCCGGAGAAGAGATCAATCAAAGCGGAGCCGTAGTGCCGTTTGTGACACGGTGCGTGTGGCGTCAGTGTAGAACTATTTGTTTCTGCACGCAATGGTCAGTAATTATTTCGGAATTACCACTACATCGCCACAAGGAGTCACGAATATGTATGAATACACTATATAATCACTGTTAAAAGCATGTTTACACAAAGACAATATTACCAGGCAATATTACCTGATGATAACAATGATGCTATCAAAAATGTTGTATGGGTTCCTGATGTATCCAAACAAGCCGAACGCCAGCAGCATGAAGCCCATCTCCAAGACGAACATACTGGTGAATACGATGTTACTGATCTCCAACACGTCAGTCAGTTCCTCGGGCTGGGAGGACAGAGAAAGGAAGAGGACACAGGAGAAGATAAGAGGTAAAGGGAAAGAAAATAAGAACAAGAGAGTAAATAATTCCACCCCATCCCATTATTCCAGAATTGTAAAAAACCCTTCTGGACTTTGGGCCCAGAGCTGAGACACGATCAATCAAGTTCAGAGCTGTAGTCACGGCCGATCAATCAGAAGGCACCAACAGCACCCCATCTATCAGGGCCGCTGACCCACTCCACTTACTTCACAGTGCAGTCAGTGATTTAATGGAGACCCCCTCAGAAAGCATACAGTCAAGTCTTTTATGGAAAAGGCAGCAGCTGTGTGCTCTGGTGAATGCATGATGATGCAGCCACAGTCTTTCCTTACAGGGCACATTTTTATCTCGAGTTGAATCAGTGATCTAAATGTCTTCTTCCATGCGGCATTAGGGCTGAATGACTTTTAATAAATATCTTATTGTGATTATTTGGACAATGTGATTCGCGAAATCAGAGGGAATATGGCCATTTTTACATCGTTATTCTCATTTTTCATTCAAAAAACATATTTAAAACAAGGCAATCAGAGATGACAGACTTCACCCAATTCACGCAACAACCCTCTGGCACCCTCTGCTGGTCAAAGTGGCAAGTGCAAGTGCGGAAACACGGACAAACAAACACAGAGCCACCAAAAAAAATATGATTATGTGTGATATTTGTGCAGGTCTGTAGAATAAGATGTGTGTATATCAAGACAATAAACTTTCTAATCTAAATCTAAAATGATATTTTGACACAAATATTACTCCTCGCGGCTGGATATTGACAACATTTCGATGAAATTTTCAGCCCTACACAAGACTAGTAAAAACTGTGTGAAGTGTCTTTTAAATGTGCCTTAGTTTACACATTCAAACAAATCAAAGTATTACATTATCCATCATTCCTTCACTATTTGATCTTATAGATGTCTCATTTACTTCTATTTCTCTTTTAGACAATGTCATGCTTCCTTGTTATTTACACCAAATTTACTATTACAATCCCCAGATGTCTCACTCACTGCAAACAATAAATAACTGCATTCTGCCAAAATGATTGGAAAACTTTGGCTCATATTGCACAATTACACAGAGTCATTAAATCTAATTGTGTGTGTGTGTGTATATATGTGTGTGTGTGTGTGTGTGTGTGTGTGTGTGTGTGTGTGTGTGTGTGTGTGTGTGTGTGTGTGTGTGTGTGTGTGTGTGTGTGTGTGTGTGTGTGTGTGTGTGTTGGGAACAGGCCGGAAGCCCATTTCGTATTTGTGGCCCATGGTGGATATAAAAGCAGGCAGACCATATTCTGGACTAATAAACACGCCGACATGATTATAGCGATGGAGTTAACCTTCACCCTGGGTCATTTTATGCCAAGTGTTGCTTTTGTGAACCATATAAAATAAAATAATGAAGCTGGAATCATCAATGATCCTATAGACAGTAAATGCATTAAAGGCAACCCCTTTAATGCAAGTAAATATTAACTAATAAAAAATTGGAGCAGTTAAACTGAGATGTGAATTGTAGTAAAATGATCAGGTGGTTTAATTCATTAGTTTAGAGCTCGAGTTGATTTCATTGACTAACTATTGCCTTTTTGGCTTTTTGATTGCAGCGGGTGCAGTTTTTGACTACGGAGCCCACTGAAGTGACATGAGGAAAAAAAAAAAATGACGCAAAAAAAAATTTGAAATCTCGAGTTACCAAAAAAATTATAATAATTTGAAAAAAAAATGTCATAATTTTTAAAATATGAGAAAAAAAAAATTACATTTATTTTTTCATATTTTTGTGGAAACTCGAGATTTCAATTTTTTTTTTTCCCCGTCTTTTTTTTTCTCATGTCACTTCGGGGGCTCCGTATTTGACTGACATTTTGCCTGAAAAAAAAAAAACTAAAAGAGCTGCTTTGTTGTGAACAACAAAATGCCTGCTGAGTGTTGTGAATGACAGCCGGTCGACAGCACAGGGGAAAATTAAGGCCAGTTGATTATCAGCAAAACAAAATGGATCACTTTAGTTAACTCACATTTCACCACTTTTCTCAGTATGAACCTTTCACGCCACTTCTCTGAAATGATAAACGACAGTGATGTATTAAATATTGTATAATGAACGATTAAACGCGGCTCCGTGTTCATCTTGTCATCGCTGTTTTAATTAAATCTGTGTTAATGAATCGGATGACTTGATCATTTATCATCTTTCATTTTACATCCACTGCTCCATTTCATGAAGTTCATGTGCATTTTTCTTTTAAAAACAGTTCATTTCACAACAGTTTCTTCCATACCTCGTACGGTTCCTGCAGTTTGCATGATCAAACACTTATATAATACTTTCATAACCCATTCAGGACACACTCATGCTTCTTCCTGAGGAACATGATGATGATGACAGATAGAGGGCGCCCATACTACACAGTACTCCTCACCTTACACCACCTCAAACAGGCAGAGTGCTTCTTCAAGTGAAAAGATCAGTGCTGGAAAGTCAGCGTAGAAAACATCAAACATCCTTTTTTTTTCCCCGTTATTGATGTTTGTGAAGTCTATACAGCGAAATACAGGGTTTGTAGCATCTCTGTTTTGTATGTTTACTTCTTTTTTTTGGCTTATTTTGAATTAGCAGACCTGTGCAAGAATAAAAGGACACAATATAACGGCAGCAGAAGTGCAACCACTGCTGTAGTGCAAGAAAAAAAGAAAAAAGAAGCTGGGCAGACAATAGAAAGGCCACCTGTTGACCGGCGAGGCAGCACATAAAAACTTAAAAGCACTTCAACAAACCTTTAATAGAGCTCTCAACCACTCGTTGTATTCTAAACACACACATTTCTGAACCCAGAAAAAGTAGATTATTATATACCAGTGGATTTCCATTACCTCTTTGAACCACCGCATACATTTTATGCCTCATAAATTCACATCATCTGTTAAAATAATCCAAATTAAAATAGAGTCATAGCTGGAGGGAATGAACCTGGGAGCTGAAGGTTTGAAGTGATAAAAAAAAAAAAAAAAAACTTGGCATGGACTGAAGGCAAATTCTGGCTCGGCCACAAAACATTGAGCGCTGAAGAAGCACGTTCTCTCCGAACCTTATACTGTCAGTATGAAATATTGGGGGAAAAAATGAAAAGATATTAATAAATCTCCTCCCTATCCCAGTTGTTGCAGGAGCACGACTGACTCTGAACTAAGTCCTTAACAATACGGGCAAAATAATGTAATCCACCGTGGTCTCAGAAGAATAAACAAAACGACGGCTCTTCTCTGAGATGCTTTCTGATGTTGTATAATGTGAACAAAACACTGCATAACTTGACCTTGCCCTTAAGAATATTAAGAACAAAACCACAAAAGAGAGAGAGACACACACACACACATACACACTGGCAAAGCACTTTATATTTACTGTGCGATTTAACTGTGAGTTTGTTTAGTAAGGAAAGGATACTTGTTAATTGTGCATAAAACAAAACACAGTGTTTATGCGTGTGTTGATTGCTAAACCTAAAGAAAGGTAATTTTCAACTGTTAAACACATCTATCTATAAAAAAGTGCTGACTGTGTGTCTGTGACGGGCATATCTCGCTGACCAGACTTTGGATATGGGTTGAGCATGGCCTGATGGTGTGCATCCTTGATTTTCACATTTTTTGGAGGAATTTTAATTTTCACGGATTTATCACGCTACACCAGGCAGGCAGCGGCTCATCAGCGGTAGCTGCGCTGTCTGAAGTGGGGAGGTGGGAGTGAAGTCCTCACGGTGGGTGAGACATTTTCACACGGTTCACCGCAAAACATGGTGTTATACTGAAATGGCGAGGTGTCCATTCACCAATACGCAAGCACATATTTATTTGTTTACATATTTATTTTACTACTTTGCAGTGAACTTGGCGAACCTGTTTCCAAAGGTAAGCTAGCGAGGCTACGATTAGCATTAGCGTAGGGCTAACATAATACAAACACCGTGCAAGCTCATTAGGCACAACGCAAATGTTTTTGTTTTCGATTAGCATTAGAGTAGCTAGCTGTTGTGAGTGTCTGTCAGCCACGACAGTGATAATGAGGTTGCACAGTGTTTGTATTATGTTAGTCTTTACGTTCCTTATCATGCATGACCATAACTGAAAAATCTTCTTCAGCTCCCTCTATACATACTGCACTAGTAATAGTTAAACAAATATAATCATAAGGATTTATCTTAAATAAAATACTTTTATTTGTGTATGATCAACTTGGACTTGTGTCAGTCATTGTTAAATTAAAGAAACAACATATAAATAAATGCATTTCTGAGCTTAGATTTGCATTTTTATGCTACAGTTTATAAACTTCAATCTATAAATCATACATAGTTTCTATAAATTGCCTGAAAGCAACAAATAAATGGAAGGAATTCCATGTCTGTAGCCCTAGCATTACTGAAATAAGCACAAACAATCAATGTTTGGACCAAAAAGATTGATTCTCAGTCATTTTGTCAATCACTGACCAGCCTTCTTCATATTTATGTGTATTTATTTTATACGTACTGTTCTCAAACATTTTCCTAATGTACCTGGACATTTTACAGTTGATTCCTTCATGATGTACTCATGTTCTTTATGTCAACTTTTATTAATTAATGGAAATCCAGACATGCCGAGGATTTACGACAATTGAAATAAACACTGCAGTGTTTGGAAGCTTTCATTACCCTGAATTGAAGACAATGACGTGGTTTAAATAATTGAGTTTGTCAGTTCACACATGGGCTTTTAGTTCTGTGTTGATTTAAACAATCTACTTCCAATCTGGAATGAAAAGTATTAAGCACAGCCAAAATAAACATCAATCATTTTCCTCTTTCTCCAAATCTCTCTCTCACACACATACACACACTCATCTAGTCTCCACTCCTACATTCATGCGACTCTTAACACATTTACACTTGTAGTCTCATAAAGTTTGACTAGGTGTCACAAAAAGGGGATAAGGAACACTTACATAACACTTCAGTCTCTCACTCTCTTTCTGTGTGTGTGTGTACTGTTGGCCCAATAAGGCCATGACTCTCCCAGTTGTTCCTTATGTTTATACCACAAAGTAAAGAACACACAGGCCCACATGCACACACACACACACATACACACGCTGCACCCTGGAGAGAAAATATAAGAGATACAGAGAGGAGAGGAGCGAGTGGATCGCACACAGAAGAATCCTCTTTTGGGGTTTTTATCTGTTTGCCTTCCAGGTAGGAAATGAGTAAAAGTGTCTGCCTCTATGTCCATATATATACAACACACTCACTCGGGTGTAAAAACAGCACAAATCAATGTTTCTGTGCAATTACACAAATGTGTGACAGCAGAGGAAGCCAGTATTTGTTATTATTATAAGGTGGCCAATACATCCCAGGGTAAAGTGGAAACAGCAGCGTCGACTGTACATTGCTTTATTTATGCGTGTGAGAAAAACAGAGGTGACTCTTCAGGTGACGACCCCCGCGTCCTCCTCCATGTATGCCCTGATTTCCTCTCATTAAGATTCTCCGACAGCTAAATGACATTTTCACAAATGTATTGGCTGTGCTGGGCAGAGTCACATTCGGGTCATGAACATGTGTGCAACTGTTTCCATAAAAGAGAATTTGCCATGAAAGTGAAAGCACCATGTTTCACCACCCCCCGAGGCAACGCTTGTCAACCTATTCACGTATCAACTTTCAGTCAGACCCTTTTATTATTGAACCCTTGATCTTAACCGATTCAGGCTTTGAATCTGGCCCTGTACAAATATCACATTTTCTTACCTGCTCGTGGTACTCGATCCCCATGCTCAGAGTATTGACGAGGATAGCGATCATGATCCCCCGGTTAAAGTATTTGCTCTCCACGATCCTCTTCAGTTTTTCCCTGAATCCTACCCAGACGCGGACCACTACGTTCGTGTAATCCACCACCCCTTGCCGACGGCCTCGACCTCTTCCACCTCTCAGATGTCCCACCTGAAGATAGGATACATTTACAATGAGGCTTCCAAGAATGAAAATACAAATAATAAAGCCTAGTGTGCATTGGAATAACCCTTTTATTGAGCAGTTTGTGCACTTTATTTAGATTTTTTATATTCCTGATGTGTATATGCCTTTAGCAAACAGTGAAGCTTTGCCATCTGCAGCGGCGTGAAGCAGCATTGGTGAAGCAAGAAATGAGTGTTATTTAATTGTCCACCGTGGTGTGAGAGTGGCTGTGATTGTGGTCATTTGGCTGGTGTACGACTCCCGTGTCCTGCACAACCTAATGCAATTATTTAAATGACATAAGCTGTTTTTGATTAAAACCCAAATCACCACTTCAACAAGCTTTAGCATCACTAGCGATCCCAACATTCATTCCGACCTGGGGGAAGTCGTGCAGTCCGTCCGCCTCTCCTCTGCCTCCCTCGAGGTCTCCCAGCTCCAGCTCTAAGGTCTCAAGGCTGCGTGCACACAGAGGGCAGCTGAGCAGCTCCAGCAGCAGAGGGCTGGGCACCACGCCGGCCAGCTGGTACAGCAGCCGCTGGCGACCTGAGTGGGGGGGGGGGAGACGGTCACATGTTGCAGAAGGATTGTTTGCATCACCCCCTCGTGTGTTGTTGGCCATGCCTTTGACGCACACTTAATAGGACATTTTCAGCAAGCAATGTATGCATGTATGTAAGACGTATACAAATATGGAAACAAAAGTAAAACCTGCTACCTATTTTTATGTTGTTATTGATTGCTGCATCTATATGTGTACTTCAATCTATGCTCAATGAGTAAACTGGACTTTAGTACAAAAACAAGTACTTTTTTTCTGTTTGATTTCTATGATGGCATATTAGGGCCAAGTATGAAAAAGAAATACTGACCTGGGGGAGGGGGGTAATATTTTGAGAAAAAAGTTTCAGATTTATGAGATCAAAAATGGTCAGTCTACGAGAAATTATAGTCGCAGATTTACGAGACTAAAAGTGCCAAATGTATACGAGAAAAATGTTGTCGATTTATGAGATTAAAAGTGGCAAATATAGGAAAAAAAAGTTGCGGATTTATGAGACTAAAGTAGCAAATCTACGAGGAAAAAGTAGCAGATTTATGAGATTAAAAGTGGTAAATATATGAGAAAATAACGTAGCAGATTTAAGAGATTAAAAGTAGCAAATCTACGAGAAAAAGTTGCAGATTTATGAGAAAAAAGTAAAAATAGGCTAGCATTTTGTTTTTCAAGGAACTACATCATCACAGAAGCTGCCACATGCCGTGTCATATGTCAGCAGTGGATAACTTAATCATATTATCCTTTTTTTCTCGTAGATTTGCTACTTTTAATTACATAAATCGCTGACTTTTTTCCTTGTAGATTTGATACTTTTAATCTCATAAATCTGTGACTAGTTTCTCGTAGATTTCTTACTTTTAATCTCATAAATCTGCAACTTTTTTCTCAAAACATAACCCCCCTCCCCCAGGTCCATATTTTTTTTGTTCATACTTGGCCCTAATACACCATCGCAGATTTCACTGTCTCTTTCGAAAACATTGCTACTGTTTCAGTGCCCAGTTGTGCCTGAAGATTTCTACATGAGCTGCACACAGCCCAAACGCTCTCTACTAACAAAGTAGGACAGGATGTACTGATGCAGCCCAGGAGGCAAAACATAGAGCAAAAATGCCTGAAAATATCTCACTGCAAAGCAGTTACTCTTTCTTATTAAGCTCATACATATCTGTGAGTGCACTAAAATAAAATATCACCTGGACTGTTTGATTTTTGTAAACATACTGCTGTAAAAAAAAAAATAGACAGATACATATGAAGTGGTAAGACATTATTGTACAATGACAATCCTCAAGGGAGGTCCTGTCTCAGAGGAGAGACAAAAGTCATTTCTGCAGCGAGCACTAAGAGCTCAGTCACGCCAAAAGGATCCTGGCTGACTCCTCTCACCCTCTGCTCTCTGACTAACATCCTCTTAAAAATCGTCATGGAGCATGAAAAAAAAAAAAGAATCAGTGAGAAGCAACTGCAGAGCACAGCTGAAAACACAGCAGAAACAACACGGCACGTCTACTGTAACACCTCAAGCTATTGTTTAAAATAATTTCTGACAACTGCATACATCTAAGAATTTTGACTAACCTTTGTCAGAATCCCGGCATAAGCACACTTGTGCTTTTTACCAATAATAAATGGGGGATTCTCCCAAAAGCAACGCTTAAAAATTATAGATGATATTTTAGCTTTGATACAAATGGAAGATTTCATTTGTCCAATCCTCGACATACATTTAGTCTCTCAGGTGACTGTGTTCAGGCCAGAAGTGTATCGACTGTGGTGTTCTTAAGCCTGTTTTTCCTTCCTTGGCAATCGTCCTCTAACACCGTCTTTAATGCATTTATCACAAAGACACATAGACAAACACTTACTCCTCACTCCCAGTAAGAAACTAATTCACCACTCTGCTCAATTATATATGGAGTGTGTGTGTGTGTTCACGGTGCAATGTGCGTGCAGTTATTGGCAGTGTTGCCGCATTAAAGGTCCCTTATAGAAGAAAGTGAGGTTTCTATGATGTGTTTATAGTTTTGGCATCAAACTCTTCATCCACAGGGGAATTCTTAGAGATTGTACTCTTGTCTTAAAAGACACAACTGGGACTTTTTTTCGATGCCACATATATACGCTGCCCTCAGATGTACTCACAATGTCAGTACGGTGCACCTGGACCCACTGTCCATTCTTTTGTTGTTTCAACTTTATGAACAATAAAACTTCACATCACTAAACTACAGAAGAAAAGCATAAAACATATATATAAAACAATATCTGAGCTGTTTTATAATGAGAATGTTTTCTCGTTGCAGCAAGATAAGAATTTACCCTAAAGACTGCTTTCTTGATTGATTGTAGCGGGATGTTTACATCAGGGAGGGACGGAGTCTGAAGAAGGTGGAGAGGCTCTGTAACGCTCTGAGGTCGACAGCTGGAACTTTGTCGCTTCTCAGTGTGACAGTACATTTCTCTGGCAGCTGGATCGCCTACAGAGTCTCTCCACTGGGGATGCACAGCCCCCCTACACACACACACACTGGTGTGAGTGTATTAATGACAACTGATTAGTATGATTGATCACAGAAAGTGTTTACAGTTTATTCTCAACGCACACCGCCGCCGCAGCAGCGATGATGTACCGTCGTGCCCAGCTGAGGGATGGCGCTCTTCAGACTGTTCTTTCTCCAGCTCCAGGGTGAAGTGAGAAGAGATAGGGAAGTTTTCAAGGGTATAGTATATGGTTGTTATATCTCCTTATGTATATCAAATTACTTACAGTAAAAACCTTAAGCCAAAATACACAAGGCTACAACATTTGCCACTGCCTTTTTTAATTTTCCTTCATTTTCATGTTGTCTCCACTGTGTAATTTCCTTTCTTTGCCTCGCCTCTTCCCCTGAGCTAACCTCCCTTTTTCTTCCACACTTGTGTGCTCATTCGATTGTTTAGCTCTATTGATGTAATTTATTTTTCTCTGTGTAAGGCCTTTTCTCAGCCTCTCCCTCCAGAGTTGAAGATTTTCATATATTTTCCCCGACTTTTCACAATGCCATCTTCCGGGAATACCACCACGTACCGGTCTTTTTGTACAGGTTACTTTACACTGACTCCTTTTCTTGCCTCTGTAGTTCCACACACTACACTACTACTGTATGATTTTTCTCTTCTATCAACTACGATGATAGTTCTCCCTTTAATCCACCTCTCTGCGATAATAACAGTAACACTTGAGGCATGGATTTCCTGTCAGCACTCTAAATGTTTCTTGTGATACATACACTACCGCTCAAAAGTTTGGAGTCACTTAGAAATGTCCTTATTTTTGAAGGAAAAGCTATTTTTTTCCAATGAATATAACATTAAATGAATCAGAAATACACTATATATATAAAGTATATATACTATATATATATGTATACACTATACATTGTTAATGTGGTAAACGACTATTCTAGCTGCAAAAGTCTGGTTTTTAATGGAATATGTACATAGGTGTATAGAGGCCCATTTCCAGCAACCATCTCTCCAGTGTTCTAATGGTACATTTGTGTTTGCTAATCGCGTTAGAAGGCTATTGGATGATTAGAAAACCCTTGTGCAATGATGTTAGCACAGCTGAAAACAGTTTTGCTGGTTCTTTGATAGAAGCAAAGTTATTATTTTGAATAAAAATCCGTATTTCTAATCTTGTCAATGTCTTGACTATATTTTCTATTCATTTTGCAACCCTTTTGATGAATAAAAGTGCAAGTTTTATTGGAAAACACAAAAAAATTGTATAGGTGACCCCAAACTTTTGAATGAAAGTTGTACAAAAAGAAGGGTGATAAGTGAGAAAGAAAAAAGATGACAAGAAAAATATAATAAAAAATGAAACCTTAATGCATGTAATTTAGTTCTGGTATTACAGGAAATGTCACACACTTACTGTGCTGTCCCATGAGCTGGTAGAGCTTGTTCAGCGTCTCCGTGTGGTCAGACGCCGTGTGACTTGGCGGGTGCTGCTCCGGACTGGGTCTGCACTGCTGCGAGTGAGGCGGCGGCGTCTTACTGCTGTAGCTGCACACAAAAGACGGCAGGATGGTCGGGTAGTTCATGCCCCCGTTCAGCCGCCCGAGCAATACGCCCACGCCGTGGGTCACGACGGACGAGTTGCCCGCTCCCCCGCTGCCGCTGCTATTTTCATTTGTACTTCCTCTCTGCGCAGGAAGTGACGTCATCTCCAGCTCCTCTCCTCCTCCTCCTCCTCCAATGCCTCCCTCTCTGTCCATTTGCTCGGCACCTTCCACACTAATGGCGTGCTGGCTGCCGTTGCTGAGGCGACAGTGCTGGTGCTGATGGTGCTGCAGTAGGTTATGGATCGGCCTCAGCCAAAATGCACTATTTGGGCCCGATCCTCCACAGCCCCTGCTGGAGCCGGGGCCATGTCCATTACCCCCGCCATTACTGCCTCCACCGCTGCCATTGGGATTCACCTTTTTACGTCGTTTACTGGTGAAAGGGAAACATAAAAGAGAATGTAGACGTTGTTACTTTCTGGTGTGTGTGTTTGTTTTTGCAGAGTTCTGGAGGAACCTTTAAAAAAGTTCCCGATAGATTTGATAGTCTCATAAAATAAGACAATGGGCAAATATGTGTGCGATGCTTTGCAAGATTGACCACAACAGAGGCACATATAGGAAAAATGTTAATGTCTGGCACTGCTGATTAAGCCCATCACTTCCACACAAGTCTTGTGTTTCTCAGTATAGCAGTGTTTTGTTTTTGCTGCTTCTGCACACAGAGTGACATATGTTATGTCTTGACGAACGGAGGCAAGTGTGAGTGAAACGAGACAGATGCAAACAGTTGGACTATTGCTAAAAATGCCAAGAAACACCAAGGAAAATATTCAGCAATGGATTCTACTGCTAAAATCAAACCTGGACTCTAGAAGCAAATGGTTCCAGGTAGAACCTCAGCCCTTGTAGAAGCTTTTGGAACCCTTATTTCTAAGCGTCCAGGGCTAAATATCTGATATCTTGCACAGAGGAAAGCACCGTTTCCTCTCTTACTCAAAATGCAAGTTTGTCATGTTTTACTTTTATAGATGGGCAATATTAAAAGAATACCAAAGAACTAGTCAACAACTAACTTCAACAAACCATAAACGTTTAGTACAGAAGTGATTTGGGTGTAATCTACTGCCATTTCATGTCAAGAAGCTCATATCTAACCTGTGCCACCCAGAGTATATCCTCTGCACCCTGCGTGTAAACTTGCGATAAAGGTGACTGATGTAGCGTAGCATCTCTTCATAGCAGGAGCCCGGTTCGCTGTAACTGGCGAGCGTCGAGTCGTTGGACATGTAGCGCGCGCGCTGCTCCCTCATCAGGGCATTCTCTCGCTGCTTTGTCTCCGAGAACTGGGTGGCGATGACCACGAGGCACAAGTTGATCATGAAGAAAGAGCCCACCTGGAGAAAGTCAAGACAAGCTAAAATGTTTCCACTTGCACCCAAAGCTGCATTAACTATCTTAAAACTGACTACCAAAATGAGGAAGAATTCACTGTTTGTTTGAAGCCTTTCAAGTGTAATAACAGAAGAAACATTTCTAAGATGCTGACCGTTTGGCCAGATCCTGAGATGACGAAGTTTTCTTCTGCATTTACTTTCAAATTATAACATTTTAATCTTAATCTGATGAGAGAGCCTTACCAGGAAGTTATAAAAACCTGATGAAATATCGACTGAATATCTCATAACTTGAATAAGCAACAGGAAATTGGACAGGCTCCATCATCCAAAATAATTCTCTGAGTTCCCTTCCTGCATAATAAGTTATTTTAAACTGAATGACAGAAGCAGGAACAGAGCCCGCAACAGTAAACCATCTTAAAATATAATGTTTAATGAAGTAAACAAATGTGGTACTTACAATAATGAGCAGTATAAAATATATAAAATTGTAGAAGGAGTGTGCATCCATGACATAGTACATGATATCGACCCATCCTTCCAGTGTGATGACCTGGTGGCAAAGACAAAAATACAGAGAGGGAGACTCCTTATGACAATGAACAGGAAAAGGAGAAGCACACCATTGCTACCTCTTCAAAAAAATGGATGGCACAAACACCCACACGTGTGCAAAACTGTGCACACAAAATATGCACACAGCAGGCAAAGGGAGTGCTTTTCAAATTCTGTTTTTAAATAATCACAAAAAGGCTTGTGCTGCTTCTTGTGTGTGTGTGTGTGTGTGTGTGTCTGTGTACAGGAACTGATGCAATTCTTTCATGCTGTTATGGCTGCTGATGAGCAGCCGAGATGCTGACACCTGAAAGCTGAGGCTGAGCACGGCCAATAAAACGCTCACAGCTCGGGAAGCGACACGCGCATGACTGCGAGAACTGCCACACACACGCGCTCAAGTAAATCAATAAATAATCACTCCATCCTGGTGTGGCTGGAGTCATTGTGGACACATGCCACGTGTGCAGCATGATGGAAAATGTCCCTGTGACTTTAAAAGGGAACAATTATGCAAAATCAACTTTTTAATCATTTAAATCCTTATATTTGGGACTCTGGATGTCCAATCAGTCGGCAAAATCTGAAATAAGATGACTCACTCATGTTTTAAGTACAGGAGATAAAACACGTAATGTTGACTTCCGTCACAATGCGCTACATTCCTGGAATTGTTGTCTCGCGGCGCTCCACTTTGTCCGTAAAACACGCGAGAGTGCTGGCGAGGGCAACGGTATCCGAAAACCGGAAGTCTGCGAGAAATTCTATTCTTGGCTCCACAGTACAGCACAGAGTTCTACACAAACTTCCAGCCTCAGAGGATTTATCTGTCCAGTGGATACATGTTATATATGACAGCAATGTGCCTGCTAGAGCCTGCAATTGATCACTTTCCCAAATACTAACTGCTGTTAGCTCCCAGTAGCCTCTGTGGCTGATGTCATTTCCTGTCCCTTAAGTTTTGTTTTACTTTTTTTTTTTAAAGGTGGACCTAAAGAGATACTACTAAACAGAGCGTTCTGAACAGGGCTGTTTTGGCAGGGTGATTGAACTGCTGTGGTGCTTCATCCTTATGGTATTTTGACCAAAGCATGTCACAGACATGTTCATTAGGACACCAGGGAACTAGTTTAACTTGGAGAAATAGGATATAATATGACCCCTTTAAATACTCCAACATGCTCATACAGTAAGCGGTGATTTTGCCATACTTGCAAAACTCTACGGATTATTGCGCTGAAAATGATGTTGTGTGAAGTAGGCTTAGATTTTGATGCATGTGTGTGTTTTTTTTCTCTCCACATTTGTGTTCACTGTGGTTATTCAACAACCAGGCTAAGAGACGGAAAACAGAGTCAATAACCTGAACAAATGACGAGCTGACACCATGGCTAACCCCCCTCCATCCTCTGCTCCTCACCCACCTCCAGGATCAGAGAAAGCTTGTAAAGCATTTAGACTGCTGGTAATTGATGTTAAGTGACATGCAGGAGGAGCACGTTCTCATGTGTCATTGGTGAACGATTTGACCGACGCGCTGTTCTTGAACTCTAATGGACGACATGTGTCTCTGGCTCAGTGGTCATTAACCGCGGGTCTAATGGAAACATTAGCCAGATAACCTTTTGATGCATTGAGTGGTCAAGTCATTCTTTACGTCCTCTTTCATGTGCCGTTCCTTCGTCTTTCTCGGTTTTAACTCCTATATGTCTTATTATGGCCCACAGCGTAGAGGTTAGCGCTCTTGCCTTTTCAGCAAGAAGACCCAGGTCCCTGGGTTTGAGCCCCGGAACAAGGGCCTTTTTTGCAAGGAGTTTCCATGTTCTCTCCGTGTGTGCGGGGGTTTTCTCCAGGTTCTCCGGCTTCCTCCCACAGTCCCAGTAGAACCTTTTTATAAAGGTTCCACCAAGAACCCTTTTAAAACCCTTTATCCAGGAAAGGGGTTTTAAAGGGTTCTCTGGATTAAAATGGTTCTTACTGGAACCATTAGTGTTACCAAGAACCCTTGAAAACAACTATCTTCGGGAAAGCGTTTTTCAGAAGCAAATGGTTTCCAGGTAGAACCTCAGCCTTAATAGAAGGACCATTTTGGAACCCTTATTTCTAAGAGTGTATATGTGGCCCTGCGATGGACTGGCGAACTGTCCAGACTACGGCGCCTCCCAAGGGACAGGATGGGAACAATTTTTAGAACAAACCTTTGCTTTCCCTCGCAAAAATGTTGCTCTCCCTTGAGAAACGTTTGTTTCCTTTTCCCAGCAGGAGGCTGCGAAAGCTCCATCCGGAGTCTGAGGGTGGAGCTGGGCAGGGGGGGCCGCAGAGAGGGAGGGTACACAAAAGTTATTATAAAGATTCGCTCTAACCGTTTTTCCACCCTGACCGTAGGGGGGCCTCTGTATGAGAGGAAGTGAATTTACTGAACAGTGCAAAGAAGTGTGCCATTACATTTTAGTCCTGCAGTCAAGAGAAAAAATCACTCAGAAACCTTAGGAAGCCAATGATCAGGTTTCCAACTCCCCTATTTGCTGCACTAACACTGGCCCTAAATGAACCTGCTAACTGCAGTGCCGCTTTAACAGCTTGTTGTTCTCTGCAGTTAGAGTCCCAGGGTAACTCTGGATTAGCTCAATTTGGAGCCATGGGCTGAAATATTTTCTGAACTGAAATGTATAATTCATGTTTTTATATTTACAGATCCAGAGGGAATAAAGCTGTAGAGTGGAACAATAAGCCACATAACTAATTTAACATTACATATGGCACACCAACTGTATCTCCATCACGTTTTTCTTTATTTTTCTTGTGTGCTTTTTTTTTTTCTCAGTTTCCATCCCTGATTCCATGTTAAAAAAAAAACTATTCTGAAAAATAATTGCTGGTGGTCTTTTTACTTACAAGCAATTAATGTGTGGGATATTAGTGTACATTTTGCTCAGACCTTTGTCTCCTGGGATACAAACACATGCAAACTTCAATCATAATGTGCGTCTACCACTGCCACAGATTCATGTTGCCATGTCAGATGTATTAAGATTAAAATACCAAGAAGGCTTAAAGTAAATTATATAAAAACAGAATCTAATCGCACGCACGCACACACAAATATAGATGTAGATATACGGTGAAAAGCTGTGTGTCCCTTGTGTGTCTGTGTATATTTGTTTGTGTCTGTGTTTGTGCTGTTGGGGGAAATGTAGGTAAGACCCTTTGAGCAAGTCATGTTGTGCACGTCAAAGCCCATTACACACACAGTGACAGATCTATCAGCCAGTCCCAGGCCAAATCTATGAAATAGGCTGGAATTCATATCACATCAGTACAAAGATCGCCATGGTCTCAAAGGGATCGGTAATCAGCAACGGGGGGGGGGGGGGGCGGGAAATAATAAATTTTCAAAGGAAAAGGCTTTAGATCATGACACATGACCTCTAAATGGCAGCACCAATGGCATTTTCTGGATGGATGAGAAATATTTTGTCAGCAAAAAAAAAGAAAGGAAGACACACACTTTCCACACGCTTACCTGGAATATGGCTATCCAGGCGTAGCCAATATTGTCAAAGTTAACAGCTCCTTTGTGAGGGTTGAGGCTTCCGGGTCGACACACATTATAGTACTGGTTCCAGTTAACGCAGCCGTTCACGCTGGCTCCTCCCACCGCGGAGAGCGATCCAATGAGAGCGAAAGAGCTTTGACGCGGCGCTTCCCGCGAACACTCCGCGCTGCCGTTGGAGAAGGGCGGCACGTCGTGGCAGCGCAGCATCCCGTTCTCGCGGGCGGCTGAGCAGATGAACGGACTGTCTTCGCCGTCCTCGGACATGTAATACGGACTCAGGGACAAGTTGTGCATTCTGGTAGGAGAAAGAATCATCACAAAGGTGTGTAACTTTGTCACCTCGAGCATCTCATGTATTTATTGGGAGTCAAAACTGTCTTTGCCCAGTTTATTCTCTTCATCAAAAAACTCATACACTTCATTTTACATTGAGGACTTCAGTATTTGGCTAAATCCCATTTCCGCCACTGCTTTATCATCTTTTTCTCACTGCCTCTCTTTATGCATTACCTCAAAGAGCGCTGGGTCAAATAAAGTACAGATGAAGGAACAGAATATCCGTCTTCAGAGTCATATCCTATATCCTCCCTCATTTCTTCCAGAGGGTGATGAAATGAACATCAGTGTGACAAAATATCACGGGGAGAAAGACTTTGTCCTAATGATATATAAGCAGAAATGTCCACTTTATGATACCTTGCATACATATTGCTTTCAGAATATGACAAAATTCACTCCGTCTGTGAACAAGGCATCTGGGCAGAAACCATGGCGACAGCTGTTTTCTATAGAGTGGGTAAATACATCCCACAGTTGCTTATTTATAAGTTCCTCTTGGAGTAAAGAGCCCTCCACAGCGGTAAGTGTTCCTTTATATGGAGTGAAGTGCCAGTGGGAAGAGACCAGTTTTGTTTAGTTTTTTTTTTTTCTTTTTTAAGGGACTAACTCAGACTGTCAGATTGTCTGCGCCCCGCCACCCTACACTGTTCCAGCCGTTCTTGCTATTCTTGTATCCTGTTGACCTGCTGCCAATACGTTTATGTCTCTACTCTCTAGTGTTTGTTTGTTTTGTCTGACTTCTGTCTTCCTGTAGTGGCCTTATTTTTGTCAAGTGCCTTTTTTTTTTTTTTTTTACAGTTGCTCTCCTTGGTTGGCCATGTGAGATATAGTGACACTATAAATGCTGACTGGATTGTTTTACACCTGGCTATGAACTATTAAGTTACAGCACTCTTTTCTGTTTATTGCCTTTGTCTAGTTCTTTTCCAATCACAGAAAAGGGTTCTGCAACATTACCTACAACAACCGTCCAAGGAGTGTCCCCATGTGTCAGTCAGTGAGTCTGAAGTTCTCGATCTCTGTCTTGAGTGTTTTCATGGTTCTTTATCCAAGTATTCTTGTGTCTGGTTGCAGAGACCGTTAATAGCGTTTGTCTCGAAACTACATTTGCTGTCATTATTTTCAACCACAAGACCAAATGGGATCATTTACGAAGATAATGAAAGTAGTGCAGCTTTTTTCTGCATCTGAGACAATATTGGATTTAAATATTAGCGGCAAGGAAAAATACATTTGTGGATTGTAACATATTTATGGAGCATGGTAATCATATGTGCTTTTTTTTCCTGTGGGTTTAAAATATTAAAAACAAATAAAAACTCATATTTCTCAAGCTCTCATAGAGTTGTGAATGCAGTACACTCTTAGAAATAAAAGTGCTAAGTAGAACCATATAAGGTTCTTCGGCTTGTCCTCATAGGAGAGGAGAAATCTTTTTTATAAAGGTTCCATCTGGAACCCTTTTGGAGGGTTCCACCAAGAACCCTTTTAAAACCCTTTATTCAGGAAAGGGGTTTTAAAGGGTTCTCTGGATCAAAAAACGAGTTGAAACCTTGAAAAACCCTTTCTTTGGGAAAGGGTTTTTCAGAAGCAAAGCAGGTAGAACCTCAGCCCTTGTAGGGAACCCTTATTTCTAAGAGTGTACCAAACAATTTCCACTCACTTGTTGACACAGCGTGTATAACTGAACAACAATTCTGGTTCTCAGTGGTCTGCTGCTTTGTCTGGCCTGAGCAGGATAAGCTTTAAATTCATTTGGGATTTTTATCACTTCATTACATAAAGTCTGAAGTGTTTCCTAGGATTTAGTCATTTCTTGTTTTGCTGATAATTTTTTAGGCTGAATCTTCAATTAGTTCTTCACTTCCAGGTACGTTAACCATTTACTTAATACATGTGTCATTTTGAATGTCACATCCTTGGCAAAAAGGGAGGGATTTAATATCTTGGTTTAGCTGATTGAAAAACTAAAGTATTAGTCCGTTCCAAATTAAAGTTCAATATTAGATTTATCAAATAACATTGGGCTGAGACTATCTTTGCATCTGTGTGAGGTCATACAGTGCCTATGTCCTCAGGGCTGTATTTGAGTAATTTTCTGTATTTTATTTCAAGGCAACTGAGTTATCATTTGATAGCTAATTTCTTTCTCAATACTTTGTTTCAGTCATCTCTTGCCGTCTCTGAACTTAATACGAGCAATATTGCGCATTGGAAGTTACCTGGAAACACAGCATCACAGAGGACCAGATCACTTACGTTATTATATCCTCGTCTCCCAGGAAGCAGCGGTTGCGCAGAAGTCCTGCCCACAGCTGGACTCCCACGATGCCAAAGATGAAAAAGACAAAGAAGCAGAGGAGGAGGACATTTCCTAACATGGGCAGAGTGTCCAACAGCAGTGTAACCAAGATCCGCATACCTACACAGTGGGACACAGAATAAAGCTGAAATCAGGTTTGGGTAAAATATCTGGGAAAGTATCTAACTGCAACTTTAAGTTGTGATGCAGCTTGTATACTCCTACAGTGCAATGCAAGGAAGAGGAGTTAAAGGTATGAATTGTTTCCAACATTAACAATTGTAGCCTTTTGCAATTTGCTAATCACTTCGTTTCAAATTGCAATTTCAATTTGTTCAGGCCGAGACGATGCAGCAGGAAGTCTAACCATTCCTTTGCATATTGCACATGCTCGCAAACCGGCACTGATGTCGTGAGCTTGGAACCGACTAAATTATGCCCACAGCCAATAGAATTACAGGAGGACACAATACTGAAGGTGACAGTTTGACATTATTTCATCCTCTGGGATTTGAACCTGCCTGATTTGAACTTTCCCGTGGCTAGTGTTATCTAACCACATGTGTTCAGCGTTCATCTCCAGTTGTCAGACGTGTTTAGCATCAGCAGAGTCAGAGGGTCCAGTCCCTGCAGTCATCAAAGTGTGTTCTGTTCCCCTTCACATACAGGACATCACAGTCTGGTCACACTGACCCACACACACACATGCAGTACAGTATGGATAGTGATCGTTTTCAGGATTTTCGGGCAAAATCTGCGCTAAGCTCAATGTGCTGTTCGTCAATTTTCAGCTTGAATCATTCCTCTTCAAGGATCTTTTTTTCCATTCTGTCTAGATTTTCATCTCAATACATATTCACTAGTTATATGGTTAAGGCTGACAGTGGTGTTGTATATAATTATTAATATGGAATCACAAAGAAAAAATAATAAGAGACAGCAAAGTCAGAGTCAAAGAAATCAAAACTTCAACTGCCCCCACTTAGCGGGAGCGACTTATCAGTATTAAGTGTGTAAACTTGTGTGTGTTTGTGTGAGCTACACAGAGTGTGTCTATACGACATCTTTTCAACACATTGATGTAGCAGGAAATATGCTAGTATTCTTCACTGTGTCAAATCAATCCATCATTGATTGATTCCTGTCGTGATTACTCACAGTTTTTGTGTTATTATCACAGCAGTGAAAAAGCACCGGTCAAATAAGGCTGCAAATACTGAAATAAGGGACAGCTGGAGAAAGGTTCATGACTAACCTAACAATTCAGCTGCAGATTGAGAGCACGTTCTTCCATCTGTATCTAATCTATATCTATTTTTTTACGGTGGCCCTGAGGTGCAAAACACAAATGCAAAACAAAAAACAAAAACGCAAATCAAAAAACACAAATGCAAATCACAAACACAAATCAAAAAACACAAAAACGCAGCCTGACTTGCGTTTCCATTTTGAGTTAATGTTTTTGTGTTTGTGTTTTTTGATTTGCATTTGTGTTTTGTGACTTGCCTTTTTTGATTTGTGTTTTGCATTTGTAAATTGTGATTTGTGATTTGCGTTTGTGTTTCTTGATTCGTATTTTTTGATTTGCCTATGTGTTTTGTGACTTGCCTTTTTTGTTTTGAGTTTGTGTTTTTTGATTTGCGTTTGTGTTTTGTACCTCAGGGCCACCGTTCATTTTTGTTCACAGTGAACCCTGATTACCTTTGCCAACTGATAAATCCCTTTTTGACTATTCCTGCTTCTTAAAGTGAATTTTGATACTTATGTCATATCCTTTTACTTAAGTAATATTCTAAAAATTGACTCCAACTTCTGGTCATTTTCTGGTACTTTTACTCAAGAATTCCTTTTAGGTACTAGGTATACTAGACTGCTGCTAACTGATATCCCTTCTGTGTTTAGCAGCCCACAGGAAAATGTGTTACTTAACCGCCTTGTTGTTTCTAAAAAGGTGTGTCCTCTGGGGATGAGGGATGAACGCACACTCATAAACACACACTGACCTCGATGCTTTGGCTGGGGCCAAAGTCCACGAATGTCACTGTTCGTCAGTGTTTGTACAGACTATGAACATAAATGCACTGGTATCAAACCTCCGTGCTCAACAAACATTTGAAGATCACCTGCTTTGGTTGCGTGAATATGAGTCTGTGTCCGTCTGTAAACGCTATGATATCAGCCACATGTAGAGGAGTGACATTTTCAAGATTCTGGACACACTATACACTTTGTATAGCTTAGCTTTGTATTACTAGAACAGGGGTAGTATTTTTGAAAAATTGTGCTTCCCAACCTCGGTTTCCCCTGAGTTGAGAAATGTCTTAAAAATAACACTCTTTTTTTTGTTACGTGGCGACCAGTGACATTTTGTCCTGCTCGCGTAACTGTTAGTGAAGATGGCGGCCACGGCAATGCTAATTCCGCACTTTTTAGACGCACACGTAGGGGCATGGGACCTCATTTCGAGAATGTAAATGTAACATGGTGTAAGTGCTGCGTTACTAGGTGACACTGTTGTATTCAGAGGAATTCATATTTGAGTTTATTTTTGCGCTCTTATCGTTATTGTTTATGGTTGCTAATTTTGTTAGCTCCCGGGCGCTAGCTGCTGTGAATGTGCGCCGTGTACTCTGCAGCCGATGTGTTGCATTCAATGTACGCTGTCTATTCTACAGTGCCTGCTGTTGAGAACACTGAGATTGTGCTGAGGAGAATAAACTGTTGGAGTAGCTGTGGGAGAGTGTGGGTTACATAAACAGTGTCCACCATCTTTGCTAACAGTTACGCTAACAGCGACAAGTGTCACTGTTGTGGGCACGTAACAAAAAAAAACTTGGGGATAGTGAGGTTGGGAAGCACAATTTTTCAAAAAAAAACACCCCTATTTGTACCTGCAGCCAGAATTCTGCTCTTTTTTTATGTCAGTCTTCTGTACTTTTAAAAGTGGCACATTTTTGCATTTTTTGGGACACAGACATCTCAAACTAAAAGCAGTAGTGCGAGAGCAAAGTGATATACTGAAATCCACTGCTTTGACCAACACAGAATGGGTTTCGAGAGGGATTTAAAACAAACAGAGTGACATGACATTTTACTCCCACAGTGACAGTGCACTCTGTCAAGTTAGGCTTAATCAAACTAATTAAATCGAATGGCACACAAGTCACAGGCTCAATGGAGAAGGATTGAGGAAGTCATACATTTCGACAATTGATTTACCTATATACAGTATAACCAGTATCATATATCCACCCCCCAGTGGAAAATATGTGCAAAACTGTGTGTGTGTGCATTAGTCAGTTGGCAGACGCTTAGCAGAACCTCTTCAAGAAGCAGCTTTACACACGTGAAATAAACAAAAAGTTCTGCTTATAGTAACTAGGCTGCAGCACAGAAATGCACTTCACTTCTGTCCGACAAATATTTCCTAGCCACTTAAGCACAAAGACAAACAGAGAGGGCAGAGTGGTAGCAGAATGGTCAGAGACAAACGAAGAGATGTTCAGCAGTTAGAGGAAAAACTTGAGCCCGTTCTCTTGGTCAGTTGAGCTGGCTCGTAACCTCAAAAAAACGCAATCTCTGATAAATAATAATAAATAAATAAAACAAAAGGAGAGGTAAAATATTCAAAAATGAAGGAACAAAAGCCAGTCTTCAACACCCACTAGGTCTCTCTGGTTGTGTGTACCTGTGATTACTTTGGTGTGAGGGCTTTGAGGTGTGTTTGCGCTCGTCTCTGTAACGACGACGACCTTGAATGCGTAGCCTAAGGTGACGCCACCCATTGTCACCGTCGCTGCTGTTCTCTCTCCCTCGTCCTTCTCTCCGTCTACCCTCGCTTCGGGGAGTGACTGAAAACTTGTTCGAATAATTCAAGTTTGGCTTCACCCTGTCTGTGGCTGTGAAGATTGTTTTCTCAGGGGTGCTGTTAGTTTAGCAAAAAGGTCAAAGCTAATGTGAAATTTTGTTTTTTTTGTCCTCATAGACGTAAACAATCTCCGTGTGTGTGTGTGTCCCTATGTGTGAGAGTTTGCTGCTGTGCTTTGTGATTGTGTTTGGGTTGTCTGCAGCACCCAAAGGCACCCCCCAGCACTCACACATCCCATAGTTGTAACCATAATAATAAGTCTTATTCTCCAAACACATTATATAGATAGATAGGTAAATCTTAATCTAGCAAAGTGGGGTCACCAAATGTGATTCTTTCAAACTATGCATTTTCTAGCCGGTTGATATTAGACTTAAACAAACAGAAATCCCCGTTTCTGAACCTGTTTGAGAGGTGTACTGAATGAAATGACTCACGGCAGCTCGCAGCACGAGTCCGGAAAACAGCTTGGCCTCTTGCCTAATGTATGCTGGTTAGTAATATTGCACGTTGTTATGACACCATTGTCTCGTGATCCTCTTCAGCCGTGGATTCATTGCCACCACTGTCGCCGCGCTTTTAGGAAAATGACAAATTATGTGCAAGTTCTCACTCACGCCGTTGGCACAGCTCAACCTCTGGAAGTGAGATTAAAGGCAACCATCGAGTCCGAGTTTATCAGTCAACTAACTGTTAAGTGGCAAAAGATAATATTTACCTGTAGGTTTATGTTTGACAAGGCGACACAAACGACATGAGTTAAGTTGAAGGTCGAACTTTCAGGAAGTCCCAGTAGTCTGATGATAGTATTTTAATATCTTATACAGTTACATTTCCCCCTCCTTTAATAGGCCAGTATTGGGACATTAAAGGGGTCATATTATATCCTATTTCGCCAAGTTAAACTAGTTCCCTGGTGTTCTAATGAACATGTTTGTGACATGCTTTAGCCAAAATACCATAAGGATGAAGCACCACAGCAGTTCAATCACTCTGCCAAAACAGCCCTTTTCAGAACACTCTATTTAGTAGTATCTCTTTAGGTCCACCTTAAAAAAAAGTAAAACAAAACTTAAGGGACAGGAAATAAGCCACAGAGGCTACTGGGAGCTAGCAGCAGTTAGCATTTGGAAAAGTCTCTAGCAGGCACATTGCCGTCATATATAACATGTATCCAGTGGACAGATAAATCTTCTGAGGCTGGAAGTTTGTGTAGAACTCTGTGCTGCACTGTGGAGCCAAGAATAGAACTTTTCTTGGACCGGTTTTTGGATATCGTTTGCCCTCGCCAGCACTCTCACGTGTTTTACGGACAAAGCGGAGCTCCATGAGACAACAATTCCAGGAATTTAGCACATTGTGATATCTTTTTTCACACTTCGCCAACTGGCAGGACATCCAGAGTCCCAAATATAAGGATTTAAGTGATTAAAAAAGTTGATTTTGCATAATATGTCCCCTTTAAAGTGTAACTATGCTCCTAAACAATTTTTTCAGTTGAAAAAAAGGTGTATATATGGGTATCTAGTTATGTTTTTTATTAATTCTGGTGCAAATAATAAGTATTGAAATTGTACACGTTGCAATAATAATCAGCACCACCATCAAACACCAGCTACTGCATTAAATCTTCTGGCTTTTTTTAGTCCATGCTTATATTGTGTGATTCTTCATGAATAAATTGTATATTCTGGTCTTCATTGGTGTGAGTCACCAGCAAAAAAGTAAACAATGGGAGGTAAATAACACAGGTTTATAACACACATGCTTATTAAATTAAATGGGAAATACTCATTTCATTCATCATTTCATTAAAAACAATACTAAAAGAGAAGAAGAAGAAGAAAGAATTGCTAAATATGGACTTACTTGGAACTCTGTTGATGGCCCGTAGCGGCCTGAGCACACGGACGGTACGAATGGCTGACAGACTGGCATTATGGCCGTCCACAGAGTACTCCATCATCCTGAAGCCACAGTTTCAGTCAGAGAAAAGCAGGGGGAGAGAGGGAGAGAGAGTGTCAGTTCACCTTCATTTTTTTTTTTCCAACCCACAGAAGTAGCAGCATTTAGTCCACCAGTCTCTGACTGGTTAGAATGGGCTGCTGACAGCTGTATTTTCAGACTCTACAGTTAAAAATACACGCCATTGTTTATTCAGGTGAAAATAGATTTTTTGCATTGAGCTCTTTTCCAGCAATGTCCTGAGAATACAGTCAAAACAAGATAATACAACATTAAAAAAAAGGGCAATCCAAATGACGAAAAGGGAAGACAGGGCAGAAAAACAAAAACACAGAGACAGGTGTATGTCTAAAATAAGCGACTTATAAGCAGCAGGAAGAGTGAGCAACAAACAAAGAAACACAACTCTCCATAATTTAATTTTGATTTGTGCTTTGTTCCACTTGTTTGGTGCAAATAATAAAAAAAAAACAGATAAAAGCTACTTTCCCAAGCTTTGTGTGGACGTGGGAGTTACACAACATATAAAGTGATTTGAGAGGGTTTGAGGACAAATGGATCTCAGAAGACCTAATAGCATTGTTTGATATTATAATAATTTAAATAGATTCATTATTGTCAGGGCTTTTTTTTTTTTACATTGCTTGTTCCACAGATGATGAGCAAGTATAGTATAGTATAGTATAAACTGCACAGAAATATGCAGAGTACATAACATTAATTCATTCATCTTCTACCACTTTATCCTCCCCATCTATCGCAGATAGAGATTAGTCGTGTCTTTTTGAAGTGTTCAATTTATAATTCTAGGCCTTTGTTTGCTGCTCAAAACAGCTGTCATTAAAGACTGAATTTACAATGTAAATGTGCAGCGTTCTACTCTGCGGCAGCCTGATGTTCCTTATTTCCCCAAGAAACAGAAAAGCACGGACCACCTACAAAAATGTAAAAGGACATTTCTATTCTTGTATTCACGAACACACCCACAGGTACAAACTAAGCACTTCTATCGTACATCTTTGTCATATGTCAGCCACAGCTCCCCAGGCAGGAAACTGTGTGTGTGTGTGTGTGTGTGTGTGTGTGTGAGTGCATTAGCGTGTGTACGAGAAAGAAATTGCTTCCATGCTTGTCTGATTGTTCGGCTTCATGTTCAGCATCGGGGTAACAAGGATAAATGAAATGTTATTTCATGCTAAACAGTTATTATCAGTGGGATAAAATATGTAGCAATTTGTGGCTGTGAGCCAACAAAGCATTGTGGGATACTAACCCTGCCATGACGATGACAAAGTCAAGCTGGTTCCACTTGTCACCGAGGTAACAATTGGGGCCGAAAATTCCCAAGGCCACCATCTTGATGACCATTTCCACAGCAAAGAAAGCAAAGATGCAGTCGTCCAGTGCCTGATGGTGCATGAAAAACAAAAGAAAGATAAAGAAAAATAGGTTAGAATTCACTTAAGTCTCATCATTCATATTTTAAAAGAAACTGAGCAAGTGTGGGTGGAGGTTGTTCTTGTCTCCATTACTTAAGTTTTATTCCTGCAGGAAACAGCTTGGGCTTAGCTTGGTTGTGGCGGTGGTTTAATTATTTAGACATTTACCACAGCAAGAGGAACATCTGTGAGGCCAGACTTAACAAACATTTTGTTACAAACTGGACTTAATAAAGGTTCTGTACTGAAAATTATGAATTAAAGGTGCATTAAGTAATAAATCTAAAGCAACTGGCCATAAAATCTTCCTAATATGTCACAGAGACTCAGGAATAATGTTCATATAACAAACTGAACTCACCAACAACAACAGTACAGACAAAATATTTGCATTAAAAAAAATATTTTGCAGACTGCAAATCATTTTTATGTTTTGAAATCATGTTTTGGCATGTGGCGCCACCTACCTCCCTCTACCAATCATCGCAATCAGTAGAGTCTCAGCTGCCGAGCAACCACGGGTTGCCAGTTACGTCAGAAAACGAAACCTAAAAGACCTTGGTATTTTGAATTTGAATGTAGTAACCGTTTTTGGCCACATTCTTACATATGGCACCTTTAATACCCACATATTCATCATATAACATATATATATATATATATATATATAGAGCCCAGTAACACTGACCAGTAGGATGCGGCACCACTCCGACTGGCAGGCGACATCCTCGCAGGGCTGGAACATCCCCAGAGTCACACAGTTGAGCAGGATCACCAGCATGGACACATGTTCGAACCATGTGCAGGAGAAGGTTAAGGTAAAGACACTGAATGTACTTTTAAAGCAGCAATGACGCATATATACGTTTTTTATTTATTACAAACGAAGGAAGCAAAGCAAAGGGGGGGGGGGGTCCACTTATACTGCATAGCACTGTTGAATCCCAGTGGGATTGAATGAGAGGCATGTTCCGGCTTAAGCTGCAGTGATGCATCACTTAAGGGAAAACGGCCGCTTCGGTCAGACGCAGAGAGCAGGACCCTTTACTTCCTGTCACTCTGATACTCGTCTTTGTCAATGTCAATGCAAATAAATTAATAAATAAATCTCCGATACAGCAAATACTTGGACGTATACACACGTACACCGCTACTATTTCACATAAAGCAGGTTTGTTCTTGCAGTACAGCTCTAACAAATAACTGGAGACAAGGTTTCAGTATGACGTGAGACAAACAATAGACCAAAGATCCACCATTAGAGCCTGGGAGTAAACCATCAAGGCCCCATAAACACACTGTAAATGGATGGTACAGGAAGTTTTGTGTGAGCCTAATGCACTCAATTGGTCTAATAATGACCCAGTGGGTTGGGCTGCTAGTCTTGATTACTGGCTTTTATACAAATAAACATTTTAATGGATCCATGTTGTCTACTGTATATCCTGTTGTAGCGACCGCTAATACTGACTAACGACCGAGGCAATTGTCAAGAGAAGACGCTGGTGAGTAACAATAATGGATTGTGATTTTATTATCCTGTATATATGTGGCAATTCATGTAAAGAAGTTAAGAGAGAAAGTATTTACAGTGTGACGAGATGGAATTCCGCTTATATATGAATGTCAGTTGTCGACTGTGTGAGCTGACTATAAAGTACTTTTGAGCAATACTTCGTTTTGTTTCAATGTTTTTATTTCTGTTTATCGTCTTTGTCAATTTAAAACGATGATTTGTTATCCTTTTAAAGCTCCCATAGAGTCATATTGCACATATATGTGAGTTATGGAGGTCTACTTCCCTACATTAACTTGTTTTTATGCTCAGAAACCTCCTAGTTGCTGCAAACGAGACGATCAAAATCTCTCCTCACTGAAGCTCTTGTCAGCCGTGCTGTTTCAGACTGAAATCTCACCCCCAAAAAACAGACCAACGAGAGCTTTCCTACTGTCTTGTGATTGGCCAGGTACCTGGAAGTGACGTAATTAGCTCTCAGTCAGCTCTCAGAAGCGCAGCTCCCCCCTCTGGAACGACGGATGCATTGCTACTCATTATCAAAACACTGTTAAATGGCTTCGTCACGACTCCCCGCCGCAGTCCCTCATTCACCCCGAGTCGGACTCAGAAGACACTGTTGCAAGTGAAAAACCTCCACAACGGACATTCTTCTTCTTCTGCGGTTCAATGTACGCAACCGGATGTGCCCGGACTAGTGCCAGGAGCCGGAGAATCCACTGAGGATCCTTACGTAGAGCCCGAGAACACAATAAAACCTAGCGTTGTCAGCAGAGGCTGAACTGTTTGTTTCAAAACTTTAGGGCTTCATAAACGAGGTAATAGCGCAGATTCACACCAAAAAACCGAGTTAATTGGAACTTCTGGTCTAGGGGAGCTTTAAGAGTTCCAGTATAGAGTACAACATGATAGTAACTATAGGCTTTGTGGCTTTGTTTATACCTCGCTGCATCGACAGACTTTTGAAAGTGTGACTGTCTGTATCGGAATTCCTTTGATGCCGTTTAACCAGAGCCATGAATGGCACCTACAGCATATCCACAGTTATAATAATAATGTGACAATTCTCTGGCAAAACTGGAGTATTCTATTCTTTCAATTTAAGAGGGTGTGGAGATGACATGCACAACCTGCAGAAAAGTCTTCATTACTTTTTAAGTTTAAACCAAGCAATAAAAGTACAGCCCTAATATTATATGAAAGCTACATATCACTGTGGTTCTTTTGCAGCAGACATCTTAAAAAAAAGCATGAACCTTCATTATATGAAGAGAAGCGGAAATATGTGCTTTAAGTAAATCAAGGGCTATAATGAGAGAACGGGTGATAAGGAGGACATAAGGAGAACAGCAGCAGGAATGAGTCCTGAATGTTTCCCCCAAATAGGAAAAGACACTGATGCTGCTGTTTTTCTGCTTTGTTTTGGCTTCGGGCCCAGACATGCACACACACACACACACACACACACACACACACACAGAGCGAGAGGAAGATACACACACACACACAGCAGTGATCTGGTGAGAACACTGAGTTGCAGTACTTAAGTATTCCCAGGGCGAAAAAGTGTGTTCTAATTAGAAAAGGAGATAAGGCAGAAAAGAAAATGGTGACCACCAATGTCTTCTACATTATTCACACAGAGATGCAAACATACTGATTCACAAAACAAACAAATGCAGACGTACATATTATGTGTAAAATGATGTCAAATTGCACACGGGCACACACACACACAAACTTAAAGAGTTTGAATCAGCAAAAAAGAAGTTATTAGAAAGTTGGACTTTTTTCTGTTTCAGAAAAGAGCAACTGAGGCTAAAGTTCTCGCCATCTTGGACGTATCTTGCTGAAACACCTGCAGATTGTGAAGTGACACGCAGGCAGGAATCCATCTTTTGTGTTTCTAATTCATCTGTTCTAAACAATTCAGGCAACTGAAATGCGTTAATACGTTCCCTATCGGCCCTGCTGCCTCCAACACGACAGAGGATTTCCCTAAAACCTGGCAGCCAGCACATACATTGTATGTCAAACCACTCAAAACACACAACAAAAATGTGTTTTCTCTTCACTGAGGAAGGATTTCCACTGTCCAAACTGTAAACTGTAACACTCATCTAAGCAGGAAACTAATCCCTAATCTAATCTCATTTCACAATATGATGTGGTGGCATTGTAATAATGATGGAAACTGGGCTTTCGCTCGTATTACAGGAACAACCTGCCATTGCTGTGGTATGCAGCAGATGGGATATTTAAGTCAACAGATAGCACAACAACTACTGTGGGAGGCAGAGAGGACGCTGATTATCCTTTTGCATACACATTTACAATAAAACCAGACCAGGGGCGTGTGGATGTTAAACATTTAGAACAACTATGCCAGACAGTGTGAGCAATGAGAGCTTGTCCACTTTGGAGTACAAGTTCCCCACTGGGGACAGGTCAGGGCTGTTGCTTGTGTCGGTTAGTTGTGTATTACATCAGTGTTAAACATGTGTTGTGTTGCTCTCAGGGGAGCAGCAATAAAGCATTGTGTTAAGCTGTACAGTAATGTGTTGTTTAGAGTATTAAAGGTCCCGTATTATGTAAAATCAACTTTTTAATCATTTAAATCCTTATATTTGGGACTCTGGAGGTCCTATCAGTCGACAAAGTGTGAAAAAAGATGACACACTCATGTTTTTGTGGTCCTCCTCACTCTAAGTACAGGAGATATAACACGCGATGTTGACAAATCGCTAAATTCCTGGAATTGTTGTCTCGCTCCGCTTTGTCCGTAAAACAAGCAAGAGTGTTGGCGAGGGCAACGGTATCCGGAAACCGGAAGTCCGCGAAAAGTTCTATTCTTGACTCCCCAGTGCAGCACAGAATACATGTTATATATGACAGCAATGTGCCTGCTAGAACCTGTAAATGATCACTTTTCCAAATGCTAACTGCTGTTAGCCCCCAGTAGCCTCTGTGGCTGATGTTCCTGTCCCGTAAGTTTCGTTTTTACTTTTTTTTTTAAGGTGGACCTAAAGAGATACTACTAAACCGAGAGTTCTGAACAGGGCTGTTTTGGCAGGGTGATTGAACTGCTGTGGTGCTTCATCCTTATGGTATTTTGACCAAAGCATGTCACAGACATGTTCATTAGGACACCAGCGAACTAGTTTAACAGTCCTTTCAGGAGTCCTTTCACACAAAAAGAAAAAAAAAACAAGAGAAAACACAATTCACATGTCACATGGAAAACGCTTTGAGCCAGTCTGTCGCGACATACGTCCGCACACACTACGTAAGCAGTCGGAATCTCCCTCCCAGATGAAAGATTCGATAATCTGCGGCAGAATGAAAAGGAGAGATTTGAATATTCAGAGGATCTTTTTCTCTGTCGTCGCTCTCTGTGTCCCCGTGCTCTGCTTTCTCTAATTCCTCTTTTAATCTCCACAGTCAACACCTCCTGAGCCCCCTTCTGTCTCCCACACACAAACACACACACACACACACACACACACACAGAGACGTCTATATGCACAGACACATATTAATGTGTCCTAGAAATCGATCTGTACTTTTGCCGCAAAGCCTGACTCGTAGTAAAGGGAATGAACAAAAACAAACACTGATTCTGTTGTTTTTCAAGTTTTCTTTGGATTCTTGTGCATGCAAACGCGTACACACAAGCACAACATTTGTGGGTGAAGTAATGCTGTTACAGGCAAGATCGAATAAAGTGTGCCGTTGGGTTGGCTCCTCTTCTCTGGCAGTGACAAAGCCAGGCTTGGCATCAGAACGCTCCAGGTCTCACTTGTTAAGGTCAACTTGTGCCTCAGCATTCTGAGCGATCAAACAGGTCTTTGTCGAGTCACACTGGATGAACTGTAGGCTATCGTGAGGATTAATAAGTCGAGCAGTAAACAAGCTTAATACCATTTATCCACAGCTCATAAAACTGAACTCATTAAAAATTAACAGTTGCTATGTTTACATGGACACAAATAATTGGAAAAACTCTGATCATGACTTCCTGGTTCGGGTTATCACTTGTCTGTTCTATGTGAACGTAACATATTGCAGATATGGCAGAAGCTGGAGCCGATGGTGTTTTCTTATTACAGAAAGAACTCTACTGGATTGTAGTGCAGCGTTGTGGCCGAACAGTGACAACAATTTGTTTATGATACAGGCAGACGACTCTGCAAATGTCACAATATGTAATTTTGAAGATTGCATACGCACGTCATAATTGGATCACTTATTTTTACATCCATGTAAACAGAGCTGTAATTTGTAATCAGTATGATTTTAATTGATTTTATTTATAGAACCGTTGTAGCAGCGCAGCCACGTTCACGTTATTCCAGCAACAGTTAACTGGTCTGTCTCAGTGTTACCGTTCATTTCTTAGGTGACTTTATTTTTATTTAGCCGATACGCGACAATGCCAATAGTTGTGCAACTGTGACGACTACAGAACAAAGAGTGACATCTTAATTTAGAAAACTTACGGGACAGGAAATGACATCAGCCACAGACGCTACTGGGAGCTAACAGCAGTTTGCATTTGGAAAAGTGATCATTTACAGGCTCTAGCAGGCACATTGCCGTCATATATAACATGTATCCACTGGACAGATAAATCCTCTGAGGCTGGAAGTTTGTGTAGAACTCTGTGCTGCACTGTGGAGCCAAGAATAGAACTTTTTGCAGACTTCCAGTTTTCGAATACCGTTGCCCTCGCCAGCAGAGCTCCGCGAGACAACAATTCCAGGAATTTAGCGCATTGTGACGTCCCAAGGAGTGCGGAAGTCAACATTGCGTGTTTTATCTCCTGTACTTAGACTGAGGAGGACCACAAAAACATGAGTGAGTCATCTTTTTTCAAACTTTGTCGACTGATAGGGCCTCCACAGTCCCAAATATAAGGATTTAAATGATTAAAAAGTTAATTTAGCATAATATGGGACCTTTAAACAAAATTCATCCAATTGCAAATTTTGAGCCGATTCAGACTCATTCATTTTTAGCAGAACTTTTGCTTGCTATTACTTTAAACCAGTGCAAATCTAATTTAATAACCATTTAAATTGCCCTGATTTAAAAACAAATGGATGATTTAAATACATAAAATCTATTGGACACAATAGTATGTCCATGACTGGCCTACCTTTGTGCAAACGTGAAGCAGATGAAGCAAAGTTAGTGTTATTTGTCAGATATTTACATAAATGGCACCAAACTCTACTCTGCAGGAGTCGTACATTTAATTTTACAAATCCGTTTTGCAAAAATTAAAGCAGCAGGGTGCAGACTAATCTTTTTTTTTTACTCCTCTTTTGTAATCAGTGTTCTGTCGAGGACACATATGCAGTATACTGTCATGTTGGTGTGCAACAGCAATTTGTCTTTGTTCAAGGGCAAAACTTAATAACCATATATGGCGTGCATTCTTGAGATTAGAGGAAGAGATGTCAGAGCTGGCTGAAAAAGCCTGATATGAAGCATAAATGGTGCTCATCTGTCGCTGCACAATGGCAAGCGTTTGGCTCACCGTTCATCTGCAGCATCTGCTGTGAAAACGTATGGAACAATCAGCGCCGTCCAAGGTAAACAAGACACAGACGAGCCACAATGCAACGCTAAGCATTTGTAAAAAAAAAAAAAAAAAAGCCTGTTAAGTTTGTACTGCACTGTCATAACAAAGTCTCACACCTACAGTGACTGTGATAACACTTACACACACGCACTCAAGGAACATACACACAATTACAAATGCATAGCAATTGTACACATGATGTGTACACTAAGGATGGTTCTGGTGTGCTATACATTTACTGTATGGCAACACACACACACACAGTATAAATACAGTATTTAGACACAGCTGCTGATGCAAGACATTTAGACTATTACACATACATGGATGTACACAGGCATGAATACACTGGAGGCACCTTACAGTACACACACTTTGGTAGTGAGGACCAAATCCCTTATTCTAAGCCATGTCTTAAAAGCAAGTCTTAGCACTCCAAAAGTCATTTAAATTTGTGAGAATTTGAAAAAATGTCCTCACAAGGACAAAAATTGGTTGGACACTTCAGATGAGTTATCAAGTCAGTGTCAGTGTATACAAGGGGTGGCAGCAGAGAGCACAGGGCAAAGGCAGAAGGATTCAGTGAGCAGTACAATCAATTTTCATGATGGTTCATCCACAGTAAGTGCATTGCTACCCAACTTAAAGGTCCGATGCATAGGGATTGGTGACATACAATGGTGTCAACAACAGATTGTAACAAATGGAGGACTCCTCCGCTCACGCTTCCCTTCCCCTAGCCTGTCTGGGAACTACGACGGCCTCCTTTTGCATGCCAGAAAGGACATCATTCTCCATTTGCAATACTTCACAAAATACACACACGCTGGCTTGTTAAGACTGTTGAGTTGCTATAGAAACATAGGCAGTGCAAGATAGTGGCCTCCGTAAAAGCAAGGTCCTAAAGGTGCCTAAAGTATGTAGAGTCAGTTATACTCTCATAAAACAAAGACACATAGATAGGCTTATTGATACTTAATAAATCTGGAAATGATTGGTGGTATGGGTAGTACAAACTTTCTTAAAGGTCCCATATTATGCTAAAATAACTTTTTAATCATTTAAATCCTTATATTTGGGACTCTGGAGGTCCTATCAGTCGGCAAAGTGTGAAAAAAGATGACTCACTCATGTTTTTGTGGTCCTCCTCAGTCTAAGTACAGGAGATAAAACATGTGATGTTGACTTCTGCGCTCACTGTGGCTTCACAATGCACTAAATTCCTGGAATCGTTGTCTCGCTGAGCTCCGCTTTGTCAGTAAAACACGGGAGAGTGCTGGCGAGGGCAACGGTATCCGAAAACAGGAAGTCCGCTAAAAGTTCTATTCTTTGCTCCACAGTGCAGCACAGAGTTCTACACAAACTTCCAGCCTCAGAGGATTTATCTGTCCAGTGGATACATGTTATATATGACGGCAATGTGCCTGCTAGAGCCTGCAAATGATAATTTTTCCAAATGCTAACTGCTGTTAGCTCCCAGTAGCCTCTGTGGAAGATGTCATATCCTGTCCCTTAAGTTTTGTTTTACTTTTTTTTAAGGTGGACCTAAAGAGATACTACTAAACATAGAGTTCTGAACAGGGCTGTTTTAGCAGGGTGATTGAACTGCTGTGGTGCTTCATCCTTATGGTATTTTGACCAAAGCATGTCACAGACATGTTCATTAGGACACCAGGGAGCTAGTTTAACTTGGAGAAATAGGGTATAATATGGGACCTTTAAATATTAGGCACTGTAACATAGCTACTATTTGAGTTGAATAGGTGCTATGTACAGTATTACTGAACTTTATCCATGCATCTGCTCAACAGCTGAGCTCCCTTAGCTCTAAATTTCATCTGTTTATAGAGCTCAAACATATAGACCACATGTTCAGACAAGATGTTTATGTTTGATTGACGGTACGAAATACGACCACACGATGCATGCTGCACTTTGCACTTTTCTAACATTCTTCTTAACATTTGGTTCTGTTTTACCACCTTAAACCCGTGCACAGGGTCCAAACAGCAGCTTCTCCAGAAAAAAATCTAGCTTTGAAAATTGGTCACAGTTCGCGGTCACAGTATACAGAGCCCACCCCTGACTACACTGCCTGGAGCTTACTGCCTGCTGCTCTCGTGTCAGATGAAATTTCTCAGCCGAGCAGATAAATTTCGACCTGTCTGTTTTACTTTGTTTTGCCTCATTCTTATGAATTGGGACCTAAATGAGCGGTAGCTGGTGTTGGAGTTTCAGATCAGCGACCAATTGTAGCACAAGGCCTGGGAGAAATCTATATACGCGCACAAAGGGAGAGACTTGAAGGGAGAAGCATCCTTGTGTGTAATCCTCAAAGTGCAGCTTTTCAGACTCACACCAATTATAAACTGGAGAGGAGGGAGCCCGAAAAAAAGAGGAGAGGGGAAAACAGGGTGAGCTGTTGTGTTCTGTAAACACACTGACATCTTCAATTAGAACTGAACGAATCCGTACTCCTAAGCACCAAGCCTGTGTAGTTGCTTTGATGTGTTTCTGATAATATTTGATCATTTTAGCTGTATGTTTTTTTATGTGTGTAATGTATTCTATTTCTTATCCATTTAAATATCAAATAGGGCTGCGATAATTATTCAAAATAATTCATTATTAATCAATTACTGGATTAGTCAGCAACTATTTTAGTTACTAATTAATCCGTTTGAGTGTATTATGGATGGAACACAAGTTTCCAAGATTCCAGCTTGTTGGTCTGGTTTTATCTGCTCCCTGTGACAATAAACTTTTTTTTATTAATCAATAATGAAAATGATCATATTTGCAGCCCTACTATCTCATTTCAAAATAGCGCAGGGATAATAAGTTCATCCTTGCCCTGAAAACAAGGTTAACTCCATCCCATCCCATCCCTTACTTTCCCTTGACTCTCACCTTCACCCCTTCTCTGTTGATTCTGCCATCACCTCCATACCTCCACTGTACATCACATTACCCGCCCTCTGTCTCTCCTCTTAGCCTTTCACCTCCTTCTATATCTCAGCATTCCCCCCCCCCCTGCAGACGCACACTTCTCATCCTCAAGTCCATCCCTCTTTCATTAGAGGAGAGCAAACTCAATCCAATCAGATGAAATAACCTAATCACATTCTCTAAGCGGCTTATTCAGCAGCGTGTGTGTGTGTGTGAGTATTGTTGACGTATTTCTGATGCATGTTATATTGAGCACACCATGATAAACTGTTTTCTTCTGTCCTTTCTGCTTTGTATATTGTAACCGTACACCAGCTGGCACCATGAAGCCCACCTGACCAGTGTATTATGTCTTTTCAAATGTCAAAGTACTGCACAGACATCTTGAGGGAAGGTTGGTAAATGGTTGAATGGATGTATGAAGCACATGGTTGGTAAAAAAACAAAAAAACACAGGGACAGGGTTTCATCTTGCAATCGCTTAAGTTTAAGTAAAGACAGAGACTGAGTTTGACCAACACGCCTCGGCTACCACTGAAGGTGCAGCTTCATCACCATTTTACGAATGTACAGTCGATAACAGGACGATCGCTCTTTCCGTAATTGCAGCTCGCAACCAACTGCATGTGTCACAATACTATTTCGGCGTCATCATGATCGAGTCGTCGCACGGTGCAGGTTTCACGAGCCCCCAGATGGGTAAAAACCCTGAAGCACATTCAAGCGGGGACGATTAGAAACCAAACCTCCCAAGGAAACTGTGTTGGAGGACTGAGCCATTGCTCAAAAACCATGGAAGTATGAACCGAACAATGAACGATGGAATGGAAAATCGGTGCACTATTTTGCAAGACCAAACTCTCCGGGACTTTCTTTTTTTATGCAGGTAATTCTTACATTTTACTGGGTGGATTCCACCCTTACATAGCAATAACAAATCGATGCTTTTTACTAAATTAATGCTGTTTTATTGTCAGACAAAGTGGCAGGAACATTGTTGACCCAGTTAAAGAATGAAATACCTTAGTGGACCTTCAACAATTTAATACTTGTCATTTCAACCTAATGAGAGCTCAGGTGTGACTCTTATACTTGATATTCATCTCAGGAATTATTTTCTGATATGCTATGAATATGTGACTTTAATAATAGAAATTCCTTCCTTCATTCCCCTGTAATTAGCTCTGTAATTAGCCCCTCAGTTTCTCACTTTCTTCCTGTTTACCCTCTTATCTCAAAACTTTGCTGGGAATCGCTACTCCGACCAGAATCTGCTCTTCCTCCACTTCCTGTTTCACCCCCCCCCCCCATCCCCACCATCTTCTCACTCAAATCTCTCCAAGCTCCTCCGTCCTCACCATCTCTGCTTCTTCTCCTTCTCCTCCTCTACTGTACGCCTCCTAGCGATCTGTGTCCCTCTGTCAACGTGGCAGTGCGTCCAAACCGGTCTCCAAGCCATGTTTGATTGGGATGATTGTTCATTTATTTCACCATCTGCCACAGATAACAGACGCGCCTGTGCGCAAACACACACACACACACACAGACACTCACACACACACACATTACCTCAAACATAAAAGAAAATATTTCCTCACTGCTGCGTTCACAACTTTAAGGATCTTGCCAACACAGTGACTAGTCGCAGAGCCGCATGTGTCTCGTGTGTCCACTGTGTGAGTGTCTTGTTTATGTGTGAGAATGTGTGTGTGTGTGTGTGTGTGTGTGTGAACTCCAGATTGGCTCATCTCTGTGAAGTCCCTGAAGAGGGCACGATTCAGAAACAGAAACTCATAAATCAGCCTGTCCCTGTACTTGCTCTTCTCTCCCTCTCTTTCTTCCATCTCTCCATCCTTCCTCCTCCAAACACCCGCGAGAGGGGGCCGAGGCAGCAGTGACGCACTTACACCAGGATTCCCTCCCTGTCTCTGTTTCTGCTGCAAAGCGCATCACCCACTTCTTTTCCACAAGATTTTTAATCTACCGACGGCAAACCGAACATAAAGAGTTTGTTCTCTGCTCAATGTTCATTCTCGAT
>NC_139811.1:11802604-11997452 GCF_963457635.1 Microchirus variegatus
AATCACACAGCTCCACTCCTCTTCTGTTCTCAGTGTCTCTGTGCTGTCAAAGTACCTGTGACTTGAGGCAAACGAGCCTACATTCAGCTATACTGTGTGATAAATGTAGAAAGCTGTCAGCCCACTCACTCTTCTCTTTCATTCCGTCTCCCCAAGTACATATTTTGAAAGGCCTTTTGTGTGATCCAGGAATCTGCCGCTGTGCCAAAGCTATGATGGTGTTCAGCTAGAAATATGGCCAAACTACAGTTTTTTTTCCTCTTTCACTGCCTGCCTTCTGTATTTTTGGAGGTGTGATTTGTGCGCGACTGTTCACTTTTTGACACTGCAACAACATTTTTGGAAGTCGACCAGATTAGTTTGACTGCTGTGGCGTGTCCTTAATTGGATTCGTATTGGATCAGATTTGTACACCAACAACATTAGACTTGTATCTATTTTTGAAGTGTCGAAAACTTTCCGGCTCTTACTGATGCTTATATAATTTTACTGTTCGGTAAACCTTCAATGCAACGCCTTTTTTCCCTTATTTCTTCTTTTTTTTCCCCACAACTGTGACAAATACTCTGTAGCCTTATCCTCTCCTTTAGGGATGTTACTGCCAAATGTTTTTTAATACTTCAAAGCAGATATAAGCACATCATGTCTATGAAGTCTCTTAGGATTAAATCAAGATGCCCCTGCAACATGCACATCATGAACCCATGTGATAATAATAATAATAATAATAATAATAATAATAATAATAATAATAATAATAATAATAATAATAATAATAAAGGATAATGAATCATATGAAGAAAAAGCAAAAATAAATGGTTGAATATTTGCACACATTTACCCTTGTGCAAACACAGAATTCCATACATGTGGATGTCATTGAGCCTATCTTTGTGGCAGTGATTAAGAACCTTATCACTCAGACTAAACAGCAGTGGTCCACACATTTTTATAACATATCATATGTGGAACAGCAGCATGTTACATGCATATGATATGCATGTAACATGCTGCTGTTCTGATATTCCTCCCTCACACATAGAGAGGGAGAAAGTCAGATGAGTCTCTGTTTAGCCCCCTTAACATCTGAGGGCTATGCTTATGCAGTCTCGCTATATGTGTGAAGGGTTTGTGAACACATGATCTGCATGTTTGTTTTTTTTTTTTTTGCAATATTTGCCTCAGGGTGCAGACAGAGGTTTCTACAGTGATTTACTGTGTTCATGGCTTTTGCGTGTATCCAGAACTGTGCTTTAGGCGCATTAAGGAGGAGGCTCAACTAAAAATAACCCACATGAGAGAATTTGGGGAAAAGACAAAACCAAGTGAACACATTTTTCCCAAGGGTGTTCTTTCTACTGCCGTCTCTGTTCAGGTGTTTGTTTACCTTCTGTCATTCTGTCATGATTGTGAATCCGTACCTCTTCTCCGTAGTGTTTGTCCTAGATGCTCTGATGGAATGGCAACATAATTTATGTTTATTCTATGCTCTCTTTTTCTTTCCCTCTACCCATCTCTCTGTCCTGCTTTAATTTCTCCGTTCCCTCGCTCTCTCTTTCCTCAGAGAAAAACACGACGGTCTAAACTACCGGACCACAACAGCCAGGACCCCAAGAGAGACAGCGCACTTTGGGAAAAACAGAACTCTTTGTCGGGGAAGAACAAGGGCAGATGGAGCACCAGGTTGGAGAGGACAGGAGGCACAGCAGCAAGTGCCCTGAGGAGAGCAACAAACCGGCGAGGAGGAAAGCCCGGCATCAGGCTCAAGTCTCCTCAGGAGCGGGGCATGACGGGTGCGGGAATGGACGGTGTTGTTTCCCATGACCTGTCCAGCAGCCGCAACTTTAGCGAGATGCGAGGGGGCGCAGGTGGCGCACATAAGCTACCTGCTGCTGCTATACCAGGGGAGCCGGGCAGCGTGGACGGTGCACACCAAGCCCCCAGCAGTGACTTTGTGCCTAAATGTGATATCTTAGGGAAGGACGCTCTGTCTGCCCTCCATCGTGCCGGCTCACATCAGTGCCGACAGGAGATCGCCAACCTCGTGTGCCAACATCAGGCTGGTCGGCTCATGCCAAACACATTTCCTCAGTTCTGCCCCCAGCCTGGTGAGAGTACCAACACACTTTGTGTCTTGTTTTGTATTCACGCAGCTGCAAGAATTAGTGTGAGATGCAACTAATTAGTTAGCTAATCATTGGGAAAATGTAGCTGTAAACAGTTTGACAGTTAATTGTTTGAAGTTCATATTTTAGTCAAATATCTTTGGTTTTCTTGTTTGCTATATTCTAATTGCCTTTGATTATAAACTAGATATCAAGACATTGGCACATTGGGCTGACAGAGGCATCATTCTACAAATGACAAAGAAATGATTCAAAGCAAGTTTGCATTTATTTTCACTATAACATTTCAAACTTTAACCCAAATTTCCCCTTTGGGTTAAAGAGCAACCAAACACAAACCTGCCTGATCCATGCTACTGAGGAGAATGAGCCTTTTTTTTTTTTTAAAGAACAAACTCTTCACTGTTTGCTGCCATTTAGTTAAACTCCCCACGGAAATGCCAGGGAAATGGGCTGCAGGCCACTATGAATTATGGAAGCTCAAGGGGATGGTGGAGGAGGTTAAAGAGAAATGTATTTTCATTAATCTCCCTAAACCATTCATTTTAAATTAATTCAGTCCTGTTGTCTAATGCACTAATTGGTTTGCTTTCTTAATCTCTTGTCTCATCTCAATGCAGACCAGAAAGTTCCTGCTTCTTGTCCTTCTTCTTCTTCTTCCTGCGTTAGTGTTATAATATTGTGATTGACACTTTCTTATGCCATAGGTTTGTTTTTACTAAATCTAAACTAAATCTGCCAGAGAATGATATGCTAACAGGTGTATGTACTATTCATGCGTGAGTAAGATTTCCTGTCAGTAAGATACTTAAAACAGAAGCATTTGACAGAATAAAAATGTCTCCATATGCGATAAGTTTTACACAGCCAATCACATTGCTCATCTTAACTTCTCACGTTTATTCAGGCACCTTGTGTATGGCTTAAATACACAACTGTAATATTGTTTTTGGTGGTTCTACATGGGCAGTACACTCAGTCCATGCCTCTGGTTTGGCGGTAAATTCCAGAGAACACACTTGGCAGCATTTGTGTGTGGGAAGCTTGTTAGAGAGAAACTTTTACATTTGAAGTCTTTCTTTAAATCTCGCTCAGACAGTATTTTTTCCAACAGCCAGCCTTGAAGCTATTATCATTCAAACCTTTTAGACCTTCAAGAGTTATTTATTTCTCTATTGTCTTTGGTCAGGTCTGTCAAATCCAGTTCAGGTTGTTGAGCTGGACAACAGCCTGTCCAGTGTGAAGAACCCTGTCAGGGTGGCCTTTGTTCTGATGGTCCACGGCCGAGCCGTACGGCAGCTCAAGCGCCTCATGAAAGCCATATACCACCGTGACCACTTCTATTACATCCACGTAGACAAGGTAAGGACAGTTTACATTCCTTACACTACATCCTTACATTACCTTGCTGTACATTCTCTGCTGTGTACCACTGCAACATCAACAACTTTAACATGCTACAACCAGACTTTGAACAGCGATTGCTTGATGCTGGTTACTCTGAGCTCATAAATGCATTTACCAGTAAGGTCTTCTCGCATTATGAAGGTTAGATTTATCCTCACAGGTCTCACAGTATGGTAAAGGGGATTAGCCTGGATAGGGGGAAGTGTGGTTATTCTTAGGGATGGATTAAATGTCTGCTGTCTTGTGTAGCAGATAAGGCAAAAGACAAATGTTTGGCTGGTTGAAGAAAACCAAGGAAATCTGGTGTGTTGGGTATGTTATAATCCTTGGAAATGGGATTCCTGGGAAGTCCAAACAGAACCTTTTGCCCATTCCCAGGAAATATAATGACTAATGGAGTTGTTGATGAGACGGGGTCGTAAAACTTTGAGTGTGTGAAGGACATACATTTGTTTGCCCTAATAATGCTAGAAATAACACACATAAAGGTCAGATTGGGGGCCGATATATGCATATTGTTTCCGTGTTGTATTTAGTATTGTCTGAAATGACCTGGGCTTATCTGATATGTGTTTTAAAAAAGCTTATTTCCCAGGATTCCTGGGAAAATCGTCTTCTGTTCTCAGGATTTTATATGTCAAATATTCGGGAAAAACAGTAATCCCTTGTGCAGGGCACAGATAAACGAGGTACAGGTGTCTTTTTGTCTTTTGTGAGTGCACCTGTGCAGTTGGAAAGGTTACCGAGTCCCACTGAGTCGCCCCGTTCTGCTGCCAGGTGACGGTGGAGAGGCTCAGTGGAGGCAGTGATGAATAAGAAGTCAGTGGGGCAGTTGAATCACAGACCCTTCACTAGCCTTACCTCAGGCTCTAAAGCAGGTCATGTTGTACTGGAATCAAGTCTCACTGCACCACAACACCCATGCCTACATCACTGTTTTCCCCAGCTGTGTCTACACGGGAGGACTATGATAGTCTGTTATTGTAACTGTTGCAGAGGAAACACAATCAGGTCATCTACATATCCATGCTAAATCTGCAGTCCCTGTCTTAATATCCACTCTTAATTTAATACAGGACAGACTAGTAACACACTAAACAACTGAACAGTGATTATTTTTATTTTGATGGTGGTCTGAAAACAGATCCTGATTAAGGTTTTTTTTTTAACTGGTGGTTAATCTAGCAAGATCCAATAGGTTAGTGAATTGACAATGTGGACAATTGAGTGGCATTGGCAGCACTATCAGAGAGCTTTTTTAGTTGTTTTTTTTCCATTCAGTCTGCGTGATGATTAGCAGGACAAAGCATCTTGTGGCTTTTGTTCCAATTAAATCTAAATTGTCTTTCAAGGTAAGCCAGCTTTGTGCGGTTGTCTTGGCACAGTGACAGCTGCTATACACGCAAAAGTGGATTACTACATACATAAGTGATGTAGAAACACAACTTGTGTATGCGTCTGTTTGACCTTTTTGTTTTGAAATCCTCCAGAGATCTGGCTACATGCATCGAGAAGTCCAGCAGATAGCCCAGCAGTTCCCAAATGTGCGAGCCACACCTTGGAGAATGGTCACTATCTGGGGCGGTGCCAGCCTACTGAAGGCCTACCTTCGCAGCATGCAGGACCTGCTCTCCATGGCGGACTGGAAATGGGATTTTTTCATCAATCTCAGCGCCACAGACTTTCCCACCAGGTTAGTCAGCCTGTGCAGCAAAATCAGAGATTAGGATAAACTGCACAATACACTGCACATCTATTCCCACACATACCATTTATTTGTGAGAATGTACTGTGTAGACTTCAGAGGAGAACAGTATTGGAAACAGAATGCAGGATTAGATATTCAGTTAAGGAGCGCCAGATCTCATTTTAGTATGAATGAAACCACAAGCTTGTACTTGTGAGAGGAATGCAGACACAACCCTAAGTGGACAGGAGATATGGAAAGTGTAGAGAGGCTTTAATATACGTTGAATGGATGAATGTGTATTGGATCAGCCTTTTAGAACAGCTGCTTTAATGTATTGCCTCGAATTTGCACAGCTTTTCCATTTTCAGTTCACATTCTATTGATTAATTTTTCACTGCTGCTCTGAGACTCACTGATGTACGGTGACTTCAGCATCATAGCAGCATTAGTACTACACCCTTTGTAGCCTTTTATTTCCAAAGAATCCTCTAAACCTAACCACCTGTGTGTTCCCTTCACTGCCAACCCTATCTCCCTCCTGCAGGACCAATGACGAACTAGTGGCTTTCCTGTCGCAGCACAGAAACAAGAATTTCCTCAAGTCACACGGGAGAGAGAATGCCAGGTGAGGATGTTTGCTTTAATATAAACAACCACCTTAGCTCTTGGGTTTTCATCTGACTTTAATAAATACAGCTTTACAGTTTAGAGGGGAAATAGTTTGTTTTCATCAGTGACTTGAAATAATGCACAGTTTATCTTCCATTAACAAAATTTCAACCATGTTCTGTGTTCAAGATTCATTAAAAAGCAGGGTCTCGACCGCCTGTTCCATGAGTGTGACAACCACATGTGGCGTCTCGGGGAGCGCAGCATCCCAGAAGGCCTGGAAGTCTCAGGTGGCTCTGATTGGTTTGCGCTCACCCGCCGTTTTGTGGAGTATGTCATCAACTCCCAGGATGACCTGGTGTCAGGGCTGAAGCAGTTCTATTCCTATGCTCTGCTCCCCGCTGAGGTAAATGAGCCTTGGGTGTTCTTTTTTTTCTCTGTTATAGGTGAAGCTGACAGTTTGATGTACAAGCCTGTCTGAGGCTTGTTCTCCACTGTCGGGTCAGAAGAGTCTTGCAGCAGAGATAATGTAATACTTTAAACCTTTGGGCACAGTCTGCCACAGACGAGAGGAGGGAGTTAGAATTTATCTGTCTGTGTGGTTTAATGTCCCTTTGTTTGGTGCAACACAGACGTGCCCTTTCGCAATTTAACGTCGTTATGTTAGAAACTGTTAATGCACTTCTCTGACAGTTTACTGTTTATTCACCCACAGCAGAAATATTTTTACATACTGATGTGCTTTCTCTTCTCCAGTCTTTCTATCACACAGTGCTGGGAAACAGTCACATGTGTGACTCTCTGGTGGACAACAACCTGCGTGTCACCAACTGGAATCGTAAACTGGGATGTAAATGTCAGTACAAGCACATTGTCGACTGGTGCGGTTGCTCTCCCAATGATTTCAAACCACAAGACCTCATCCGGATTCAGGTAAATGAGACATTTCTGGTATTGTGGATTTATTTGTTGATGTAAAATCACAGGACTGCAGGAGAATAAATCGTCTTTCCTTTTTTTTTTTGCCTGCTTGGGAACAAACCAAGCAGCACTTTTATGCATGACAAATGGATCAATACAGTAGAACTGAACCACAACCATTTTCTCATTCACATAGTTTCCCCTAAATGCTCAGTTTTAGCTATTGTCTCTTTCTCATCCACAGCAATTGTCCCGTCCAACATTCTTCGCTCGTAAATTTGAGTCAACGGTGAACCAGGAGGCCATAGAAATTCTGGACACTCACTTGTACGGCCAGTACGCTCCAGGCACCATCGCCATCAAGGCTTACTGGGAAAGTGTGTTTGAGCAGTCGGACAGCATCAACTCCCTCAGCGACGCCGCCCTCACTGCTTACACGTCTTTCTTTCGCCTGGGTCTTAAGAGTCTGACGACTACACAGAAAAACGTGGAGGCATGCAGGTAGACAGTCTTTCTCTTTGTAGGGTCAAGCATGTGTGTTTATTTAGAAATATACTGTGTAATAAATCACTGATGGTTTATTTCCTCACTCCAGGTTTGAACCAGTAGGCTATCCACTATCGGTACACTTGTACTTCTACGACGATCATTTCCAAGGTTACCTGGTGCGTCAGGAAGTACAGGCTGTGGGGTCAAAGGTCAGGGAGACAGTGGAGATGTGGGCAGTGCCTCAAACATCATTTGTGCTCGAGAAGAACCTTAAAGAGTTTGAAAGATTGAAGAATCTGGAAGTAAGTGGAAGTGCCCGCTGAGGTAGTAACTCTTACTTTTACCATCGTTTCACTTGGAGAGGTTGACTTATGATCAAAGCTCGTTTCTCCTTGCATTGTTGAAGTTTATATCCTGCAATTTAAAAGATCAAGGCACCTCATGTTCCCTCAAATTGATGTGTAAAGATTGCAGCAGCATTATCAAGGTTTGATCAAGGACTGTATATAAAAATGTCCATAGTCGTCTCCGGTTGCAAAGCAAAGTCTGTTGTTAAGCCTCGAGATTTGTGGTTTGACCGGCGACATGTCAGTTTTCTGACAGCCAGTCATCTAATGGACGATCCTAGCTGTCAGTCACACTGGTGTGCACTCATATGTGCAATGCTTTAGTGTATAAAGGGAACATCATTCTCAAATTTAGCCATTAAACAGAGACTTTTCAATTAACTTATTGATTACCAAAATGGTTCATAATCAATCAAGAGATGTATTGTTTTCAGCTGTAGTCATAGCACTATATTGTGCCACATTACCCGTAATTATTTCAGACTAAATCTTCCTTTCTTTCTCTCTGACAGATCGGCACAGATTGGGATCCAAAGGAAAGAATATTCCGTAACTTTGGTGGTGTGATCGGGCCTCTGGATGAACCACTGGCAGTACAGAAATGGGCCCGCGGTCCCAACCTCACAGCCACTGTCGTGTGGATTGACCCGGCACTGGTGGTGGCAGCCTCTTACGAGATTACAGTGGACGTGGATGCAGAGTACACTCAGTACAAACCACCGTTACAGCGCCCCCTGCGGCCCGGCACCTGGACGGTGCGGCTTTTAAAGCAATGGGAGCGTGTGGCAGAAGTTTGCTTCCTCGTCATGCCACTAATCTTCAAAGATAAGGAGCCGCTACGCAAAGGTGAGTCAAGGATTTAGGTCGATAAAATAATTTTATCATTGGATACCCAGACCAGTTTTAGTAATTAGTAACTAATTTCTCTTTGTCCACACATGTGATCGCCCCCTGCAGAGGAGGACGGCTGGCTTCATGCAGGCCCTCCAGGGAACCTGTACCTGGAGCAGAGTTTCCAGCAGCTGAGCTCCATGCTGAAGCTTCCTCCCCAGGAGGCTGCCCTGCAGGAGGCCCAGCATAACGCCCAGCTCGTGGGCCAGTCCCTCGAGAAATGGGTGGACAACAGTGTGAGGACATTCTGGGTCATAGGCGACCTGTGCACCACACAGACTTCCTCCTGCCCAGCATTGGGACCTTGCTCCAAAACCTCCTGGAGCTCTCTGTCCCCAGATCCCAAGTCTGAACTGGGTCCTGTCAAAAGTGACGGGCGGATCAGGTAGCCCCCCAGAGACGAGAAACTGTAAGACACACTAAAACACGCTGGAGGAACGAGGGAGCGTGTACCTCTACTGTTGAGCTCCAGGAGAATCTCTGTCAACTGGATATTGTCCTCAAGGTCAGCTCAGAGCTCAGGGGCACATAAACAACAACAACAAGGCAACTTCTTGCTCTGATGAGTCAGGACATCCTGAAGTGAGTGAAGTTGTTACACAGATTTTAAAGGAGAGGATACAACCGCTGGATATTTGCACATAAAAGGCCGCAAGCGCAAAGACTTGTCATTGTTTGCTGAATGATTTCATGGATGCCAGATGTATTGTTATTATTTTAGCACAGGTTTTCAGTCAGGGTCAGTCTGGGTCAGAATTTAAAAAGCACCCTCCGCACATATTTAGACTCACTTATCCTCTGCTTTAAAAAGAACGAGAAAAGGTTGGAACAACAGGTTCCTCACCTCTCTGTGCGTCTATCTTCATTTCAAGGGAGAGCGGTTCCTCTGACTCATATTATCGTGCTTATTTTGAAGCATTACTATGAAAGCATGCGGAGCAGACAGATAAAGTGCACTTTACTGTAAGACTATGACATAACACAAGAGGTCATGGCGAGGAATAGAAGTTCAAAAGTCATGATTAAGGTCATGTCACCTCTTAATTTTATAGTAGGCTCTAAGACAAGCACCTGCACCGTGACTCCCTGTCGTCACAGACACATCAATAAATGGTCCGACTGTAACTTAGGGTTAGGAAAAGTACAGAAAGCGACAGGTGGGGTTTTTAGATTTCAAGTCTTCTTTAATGTTTTAGTTCCGTTTACTGTGACATAGTTTTTTTATAAAAACTTGTAATTTTTCATTTGTTCGTTTTGTGATGGTTTCCTGACACGGCTGCTCAAACTCGTAATATGTCTTTGATGTACATTGTTGCCAGAAAAGCCACTTTGATTTTTTTTTTTTGTTGTTCTTGTGGAAGTGCCTCATCGAGAATGTGGTCACTTTCAAAATTCCCCTGACAAAAGTGGGGGGAAAAAAAACAAGCTCAGCTCAAAGTTAAGTGCAGTTTTTTTGTCAGCTGGTAAATGAGATTGTGTAGTTTGGTCAAAGGTTTCAGAACATTGAGTTAGTGGTACCTTCACTTGAGATTGTTTAGTTCAATAATGTGACAACGGTCATATCTTGTAACCTAAATATGACCTACAATGGCAACTAATAATAAGTACTTTTGTAACATGTTCTCTAGTTCAAGGCTCTAACGTGATCATTTTGATCTTCACTCTCAATTTAATGTTTGGCGGCTTTAGAATGTTTGCAAGACAAAATCAGACATTTGAGGATGTCTTCATGAACTCTAATAAGATTATCTTTAGTTGCTGTTTTAGTTAAGTTAATCCAGCAAAATAAACAGATGGGACTTTAAATGTAATGTTTAACTTTATAACCGAGCGGTCATATTGAAAGTATTGATGCCGATATATTATTATTACAAACCTGGTCCAACATTTCTTTTCTTTTTTTTTTAAAAAAATCCGGTGCATCCGTTTAAAATGCAGTATTGTCACTCTTGTGTGTTTTGTGTTTACCTCACAGTTTGGTGTCTCATTTCAGTTCAACTTATGCCATTTCAACTTTGTAAAAAAAAAAAAAACACCACGTGAGATGGTAAACGGTACACTGTTTTCAATTTTTATCAGGGGCGAGATCAAGAGAATCGAGGCTGCCTTCACAAAGCTGAACAGTTCCAGAGATGTGCAATTAATACCTCTTCAGAGGATAGTGAAAACCACTGTCTGTGTCTTAGTTTGCATTTTTTTTGCATAGTTTTATGTGACCTTTTTAATGTTCTTAAATGACAGTTGGCCATTGTTTGTTTTCAAGTGACCTTGTTTACCTTGCACACTACAGCTGCTTCAGTGAAGCCCCAGTTTAAACGAGAGAAAAGAGCAGTGTTGGGTGGGGGTGGGGGTGGGGACAGCAGATTTTATTTTTCTACACATTTTTGACATGGAAGCGTCTGTGATGTCCATTCTCCACTTCTCTGCTAAACCATTAAAAACTGCTGATGTATTTATGTTGTATTTGAACGTCCATGTGTTCAGTGGCATTTGAAGCAGACCTTCTGTTTTATCTTACTTTTAGGTTTTTTTAATTATTATTATTATTTGGAGGATGAGTTGGAGGATGACATGTTGAGGTTTCCTTACGTACATGCCTGCTGTGAGAAACAGCAGAGGTCCAGCAGCTGGTGTTTAATCCTGGGTGCTGGGGCTCTTATCTTAGTAGAGAACCTAAGCCTGTCACTGTATGCCTCTGGAAACGCTCATAGAATAGGCCTCGTGGCTGATGACTCAATAAAAAGACTTATATGAAGATTTTTGGTTGTTTTTGTCTGTCATCTGAAATTGAATGTAACTGTATAATTCTTGTTTTATAAGGTTTTCTTTCACCCTCGTAAGAAAATGGAAAACATGTTTATGTCAATCAACATGGTTATACTTTATAAATACTTTACAAACCCTTGTTGGTCTCTAACCAGAACCCTTTTCGTGTAAATATTTAATGGTTCGGTGCGTGCTCAGTGTTAGTTTGTGTCTTTGTGTAGGATATAAACCAGGATGCAGGTGACGAGTGACAAACAGCTGCACTAAAAAAAAACAGGAGAAGAGGAAGCTGAAGCCTTGAGTTGCAGGAGTTGACCTGCTCACACTGACCGGGAGAGATGGATGATACCAGTGTGACGCTGAAGCTGAAGCAGGAGGACGGACGTACACCCTCAACCACCTTCCCTTACAATGAAGAACTGACTCATAAGGTGATTATCTTTATACTCTGAAGGTGTGAATGTGAGAGTGAGTGGTTCTGTGTGTCCAGGGTGTGATCCCGACCTTCACCCTCTGTCAGCTGGGATTGGATAAAGGGTTAGAAATTGAGTGTTCAAAAATAAATGAAAACAAAGTATAAACATTTAAACCCAGGTAAACTGTAAAAAAAGAAACAAATAGAAAATCCAATTTTTACATAAGCAGGCAAGCTTATCATAAAATCCCAGGTAAATGCGACAAAAACAAGTGCAATATAATAGCTATAAAATTAGGATGAAGAAGGTATTTTTAAAAATGCAATAAAATGAGACCTTGCTTGTTTTTTGTCTCTTGTACAAATGTCTGTCAAAGCTAATGAACGTTCTCTTCAGGAGATTTTCATCAGATCATTTCTTCAGCGCTGCAGCTTTTCTGAGCGTCTGATCATTTTGAGATTTGTTCAGTATTTATAAAAATAAGTGCCGTGAGCCAAAGAACAGGCTCCTGCTTCCTCAGCAATTAAACTGGAAGTTATATTTATTGTTTTGCCAAGTTGCAGGCAGCCTGCCAACGGCGTCTCCGCAGAGATGGCTTCAGCTTTTTTGCAGGCTCAAATTAGTCAGCTTAGCGTCTTTTACTTTTTTTTTTTTTAAATAACATTAAATATTTAAGCACTATAGAGTTTTTTTTTTATGCTTTCAGCTTGATACAACCCTCCTATTTATCCGGACTTGGGACAAACAGAGAACACTGGATGTGGCCCCCGCTCGTGGCTGGGGACAATTTAGAAGCACTCGAGAGAAACTGAATCACAAAAAGAAATCTTTTTTATAAGCCACCTGCTGTTGCTTAATTCTGGTACATTTTTCAGGACTAATCTTTAATGAGGAAGCTTAATGTGAAACGGTTTGTCAGCGTAAGACGGCTTCTAAATTGCGAATTACAGTGAAATCTGTGTCTGTGTGGACAAGAAACATGGGATTAAGGGCTTGATATTTATCCTGCAATATATATACACAGTATATACCAACATTTTAAATGTTAGTCACATCATTCCAATCCAAATGCCAATTATTACCAAAAAAATAAATAACTGCGTGTGACCTAAGCTCAGATTGACGCAAATGACAGCGCTGGGTTTCCTCCACATTTTTTTTTAAAAGGAACTATCTCATTATGACTGATCTCTGGGACTTGTTCACAATGAGATTTCTCCAAACAACATGGAGAAAATCTCATGTTGTCATGGAGACTTATTTGGCATCTCTGTAGCCCGCTGTAGGGCTCCGATAAACCCCCCTGCCTCAATCCTTAATCCACATACACACACATACCCATAACCAGTTAATGCCTAACCACTACCACTATTCAAATCTCAGTCCTAAACTTAACCAGATACTGATAAATCTGATCCTCATTAGGACCAGATATTGGTTTCCATGAGGACTCTTAGTCCTGAAAAGGTCCCAAATACACGTTCACACACACACCATAGTCTCTGTATGCTTCCTGGATATAAACGACTCCCTCGACGCTGCTGCTCTCTGCTCTGACAGCTTCAGTCCTGAGAAGCGCTTACATGCCAACATCAAAATTTGATGAAGGAGGCATGAAATAGTAATATGCTGATTACGCGGGCTAAACACTGCACAACTTCCTCTTCAACACAGTGAGTCATCCGGGCACAGCGGCTGGTCTCTACAGTTTGTGCTCCCCCTCCACCAAACACACATTATCACACAGTGTGTTATGTGCTCTATCCAAAAATGAAACACGCACAACTACCATGTAAAGATTATTTAGACGCATATGTAATCCATGACATTTTATCCATGATAAAAATGTGTTGCTTCACTCAGCATTTCGCTGCTCTGTCGTTTCCATCCCAGTTCAGCTGCTCAAACTGAAGTCGTGAAGCCAGGTCTTTAACGGCAGAGCAAAGGCTGAATGTGCAGAACTTGTGGACGCCAGTGATTAAAGTGAGTGCATTGTGGGCTGCAGCAGCAGAGCGCTGCATGCTGTAGTGCTGCACCATATGTGGGCACTTTGAAATCACAGATAAAGAGATGCTGGCTGGCTTGCTGGAGGAGGAGGAGGAGGAGGAGAGCGAGGAGGAGGAGGGCAGGTGATGCAGTTCAATAAAAAGAGGCAAGCGTCTGCTGTCAGGGAGCTCCACGCCGGACTCTGCAGCTCCCTGTGTGCCGATAACCATGACGACAAGGCCGATCCATGCCCACACGCAGCAGTGTAGTGTCAGGGCAGCAGACCCCACGTTAGGATGTCGCAGGATCACGAGAACTGATGATAAACACTCCAGCCCCGACTGTTTGTATGTTTATATGTGAGTTGAAAAGTTTGGGAATTAACACCCAATAAAAGAACAATAATCCAGAAGCAGTTACCATCTCTCTCCTGTGATATTATGATGTTTTGGATCAATAGAAAACCTCTGTTGTATGGCTGTCAAATTAATGTATAATTGTATGATATATATAAGAGTTCACACAAAGGGCAAACACATGCAGAGGTTAATTGGACACTCTGAATTATCATAGGTGTGAATGTGAGAGTGAATGGTTGTTGTGTTGTCCTGTGATGACCTGTCCAGGTCATGACCCCCACCCTTCACCAGACCAGCAGCGACGTGACCCTCGTGTGGAGGGTGGAGTTCACACAAAGCTGATTGAGCTTATCAACTCTAAACAACTCGACCCTGTGTATCTCATTCTAGCAGCGTTTAGACCTCGTGTTGCCTGGCGACAATTTTCATGCAGCACACAGGAAGTGATTTGTTTCATGTCAAAACAAACAGAGGCAACAGCAACATTGCGTTAGTAAAGTCAGACGGTTGCAGACAGTCGGAGTGTGACTCAAAACATCAACAAAGCTTCAAAGTGTAATTCTACTGAATTTAATAAATGCTTCTTGCCCCTATACTGTCTTCACAATTCCTCCATCAGGTCTGATAGTATTGCTTGACAGAGCCTGTTTTCAGATGCAGCATATAAATAATGTTACGTTGTTACGTTGAGGCAGAATATCGACAAACATCAACGACACACTGTAGCTTACTGTAAAATTCAAAGTTTATATTTAGTAAAGTGCACAGGAGAAAGAGAGCTTCTCATACACTGATATGATGAACAGTAGTGCCTTGTGTACATGTAAGTTTCTCTGTGACTCACTGTGACTCACTGTGACTCACTGTGACTCTCTGTGACTCTTTGTGACTCTTTGTGTCTCTGTGATTCTCTGACTCTCTGTGACTCACTGTGACTCTCTGTGACTCTTTGTGACTCTTTGTGACTCTCTGTGACTCTCTGTGATTCTCTGTGACTCTCTGTGACTCTCTGTGACTCACTGTGACTCTCTGTGACTCACTGTGACTTTCTGTGACTCTCTGTGACTCACTGTGACTCTCTGTGACCCTGTGACTCTCTGTGACTCTCTGTGACCCTGTGACTCTCTGTGACTCACTGTGACTCTCTGTGACTCACTGTGACTTTCTGTGACTCTTTGTGACTCTCTGTGACTCACTGTGATTCTCTGTGACTCTCTGTGACTCTCTGTGACTGTGACTCTCTGTGGCTCTCTGTGAGTCTCTGTGACTCTCTGTGACTCTCTGTGAGTCTCTGTGACTCTCTGTGACTCTGTGACTCTTTGTGACTCTCTGTGACTCTCTGTGACTCTCTGTGACTCTTTGTGACTCTCTGTGACTCTCTCTGTAGACGATCCAGGTGGGAGACAGTGGAGTGACCTCTCTGCTGGTCCAGTTCGACCAGGGCAAGTTCATCCCAGGCTCCTTGTCTGCCACGGTGGGCGTTGGCTTCACGGTGAGTCCACGATTCTCGTCCTCCCTCCACCACAAAACCATGTTTTTTTTTTCACTCTCTCCGCCCAGCCCCATCTGCTCTGCTGTTGACTTCACCCACATGAAGAGAGAGAAGTACATGCTGTCACTTTGTACTGAAGTGTTTGATTCCGTCAGTGAGTTAGTGAAGTGCAGCATGAATCAGTGGAGTTCTCCATCAGTGTGGGCTGGTGCCTCTTCTCACTGCATGTATTATGATGGTGACACTGTGTGTGTGTGTGTGTGTGTGTGTGTGTGTGTGTGTGTGTGTGTGTGTGTGTGTGTGTGTGTGTGTGTGTGTGTGTGTGTGTGTGTGTGTGTGTGTGTGTGTGTCTGTCCTTGTGTTTGTTCGCTCTTTAGGACATTTTCTCTGGCATAAATAAACCTTGTCAGGACCAGTGCTCCTCATGGAGACTGGGTCAAGGGCTGATGTGCCCCCTGAGCAAGGCACTCAACCCACCCCATTGTTCTTGGGGCACAGACAAATGTTTTTTGTTTTCACTACCAGTGTGTTATAACGACGGGTTAAATGCAGAGTTCAAATTCATGATGACTAAAAATAACTTGTTTAAATTCTTGATGATGCTATGATTGAATGACGGGCAGGCTGTTTACTGCTGGATGTTGAGAACAAAGCAGTTTGTAAGTGATGTTCTGCTACATGACGCGCGTGTGTGTGTGTGTGTGTGTGTGTTACCCTTTGTGTCAAGCAAAAGACAAAAGGAGACAAACAGCAAAGAAGATGTATGGCACATTGGGTACATTCTTTGTCTGAAGTGGCACTGACAACTTAGGCTTTGTGAGGAGAAAACCTGTAAACCAGCTTTGTCATTTTGCAAGAACTTTGTTTGTTTGTTTGTTCAAAGAAAACCCCCTTTACAAAAATGCACTGCGGCTGGATTTAAAGTCAAGTGTAAAAGACAGTAACGGCAAATTCACTTTAATCTTGGGGTTCCTGCCATCATTTTGACAGCGCTTGGCTCAGACGTTGAAAATGAAAGTGCCTTAAATGCACACACGCTGAGGCTGCATGCTGTGTGCTGTTTCATGGGAAAGTGATGATGTGGTTGAGTCGATTCAAGTTGCAAATGATACACTGTCTGGTCTGTTCATATTTGGGCTGCTGCAAAAACATGGCAACCTCTGGCAAACAAGACCCTTACTTAAAGGTGCCATATGTAAGAATGTGGCCAAAAACAGTTACTACATTCAAATTCAAAATACTGAGGTCTTTTAGGTTTCCTTTTCTGACGTAACTGGCAACCCGTGGTTGCTCGGCAGCTAAGACTCTACTGACTGCAATGATTGGTAGACGGCGGTAGGTGGCGCCACATGCTAAAACATGATTTCAAAACATAAACATGATTTGCAGTCTGCAAAAGATTTTTTTTTGATGCAAATATTTTGTCTGTACTGTTGTTGTTGGTGAGTTCAGTTTGTTATATGAACATTATTCCTGAGTCTCTGTGACATATTAGGAGGATTTTATGGCCAGTTGATTTAGATTTATTACATAATGCACCTTTAACACCTCTGGTTTTTAACCATAAAAGGGCCAGAAAATGTCCTGTGAGTAAGTGATTTTGTCCATTTTTCCAGAATACCTTTCAATATCTGGCAATTATTTACAATGTACTGCAAACACCGTAGTTGTACTTGAACAGTATAAAACATATTTAAAGTAACATTTGTTTGAGTTTTTGTCTCAATGTCCAAAAACAGGTAAAACAAATGGTGTCGTCTGCGATACACTTGGTTGTTAAAGGGTTAAAGTACATATAAAGGGCTTATTCTAAGGCTTTGAAACCAACTTGATGTTTTATTTTAACGCCGTTATAAACTCTGTGAATAAAACCTCCTAAACTGGAGTTTAAAAAGCTTTCTCTGACACGTTTAAAGGCCCTCCCTTGTGCCGCTGCTTCCTGTGCAGCTTGTGAGAGGAAACGCACAGATGCGACAACACAGCCTATCTTACGACGTTGTGTGTTTCTAAATGTCAAGTTGATGCCGTCTGACAGGCTGAACTGATGTTACAGCCTCCACCGCGTGACCCGCTCAGAATCAAACCAGTGCACTCACAAAAATAAATCACGGCCACGCCTGCGACAAAAGGTCATATGTTTGTACATGTCATTATTACACGTAGTCACTTATGAACACAAGTGCTTAACACAAAGGATCCCCGACTGTGTATCGGCCTGTCACAGTTGCTTGAACACTAGAGGGAGACAAACACTGCAGGAAATAAGATTTATTTTAAGACTTGACTGTGACTCTCAAACCCTTTGGAAAAAGGTTTGACGTGTTAATTAAACGAGTGGTTTGGCAGGAACGCATCGGATCATCTGTTCCTGACACGATTGTGTCATAGATTCATTCATGAAAATGATCATTTCCTTTCTTTCAATTCTCTCCACTGTCAGCTGCCTTATATCTGAATGAATCTCCCCTGCAGAGCTTAGTGTTTCTCAAGTGGCAACTGTTCACAACGTCGCCCATAAGCAGCTGAACTCCCGCCTCCAGACTCACGATTATTTTCTGGCACCTTGTTGACATTTTGCAAATGGAAGTTCAGAGACGTCACTTCCAACGGCAGCTGTCAGTCACGTGGTGTAACTGTACACTCATATGTGGCATTTTCCCTCTAAATGGGAACATCATTTAACAAAGTTGACTTTATGTTCTATTGAAGAAGACTTGAAACGAGTGAGTGAGACCATTAACTCGGGAAAAGGTTTACTGACGTTATAACTCAAGTGAGAATTCGACTCCTTTTCATTCAAATTGAGGATTTTTTTGAGTTGCAGCACTCTTGCATTTGCAGCAAGAAAACCCAGGGTTTGTGACCCGGGCAGAGTTTGCGTGTTCTCCCCCATGTGTGTGTTTGTTTTCTCCAGGTTCTCCGGTTTCCTCCCACAATCCAAAAACATACAGATTCGGGGATTAGGCAAATTGGACACTCTAAATCGTCCGTGGGTGTCAGAGTGAATGGTTGTTTGTCTCTGGCAACCTGTCCAGGGTAAACCCTGCCATTCGCCCTATATCAGCTGGGAATGGCACCAACGCCGCCCCTGCGACCCTCATGTGGAAGGTAAATGGTAGATAAAGGGATAGAGTTGCCTCCTAGTGGCTGTTCAGTATATTCTTATTTCCTGTTTGGCTGCAGAAAGAACACAGGGGACATGTGGTGTGCTCCATTTGTTGTTGGACGTCAGAGGAATGTTTTCCAACTGGTGCAACCACACCAACCCCAATACATGGCTGTCTACCGTATGTCTTATGTATTTTACAGTAAATCACCATACACATATAGTACTGTTAAACTTCTAACTATCTACGGACATATAAGTACACACTGTTTTTAACTTCTCTCTGGAGCGCAATCAACTAGGATGTGACATCACTCCCAAGAAATGGAACACAGCATACATCCATACTTTATACAGGGTCTATGGTTATTTTTTTTTCACCGATCAAGACATTTTTGAGATGGTTAGTGAGGCTTTTTTTATGCTTGGTTATGCACAAAATGTGTGACCCACACATGCAACTCGCTGTGTTTGAGTAATTCTGCTGGCAACCCGTGCGTCGAAGTGCTTTAAACCGCTTTATATTAAATGTCTGGCTCTTGACGGCACATTCTTACAAATAAGGGTTCCAAAAGTGTTCTTCTACTAGGGCTGAGGTTCTACCTGGAACCATTTGTATTTCAAATGTTCTTGGTAACACTAATGGTTCCAGGGGTTAGGGTTAGGTTTGTGTGGTTTTTCAAAATAGAATTGATTTTTGAAGTTTATTAATCGATTCAGAATCGTGGATGATTAGAATCGCGATTTTTTTCCCCCGACCCCTATGCATTACTCAAAAAATGTACAATATCTAAAAATATTAACACTGAATATAAAAAAATTGTTAAAATAGAATGGAAAATGTATATTATAAACAGTTTGCAGAATATACACCGTATGGACTTGATATTTACAGTATAAATAAACAAAGGTCATCAAGGGTCATTTTATGACTAATATCATACTTTTCTTTCTTATAGCCCCTTTAAAGTAACAAAGGGCAAATAACACTATATATAATGGTTATGTTGTGTCTTATGATCCACCAGCTCACAGTTGAGGCTGCAGCAGTGACCTCTGTGACCTCTTCAGTGACCCTGCACCACATGTGGACTATAAGTCAGATACATGTGGGCACACAGGTGACCTCATGTTCAGCTGTTCTTGGTGTTCTTTTTTCCCTCTGTCTCTCCCTGTCATAAAAAAAATAAAAAAATAAAAATAAAGACAACCTTCAGCGTGTCCTCACACACTCAGTTAATCATCTGCCCACGCCAGGATGCACCGACAGAGACATGTTTCCGCCTGTTTGTCACCACAGCGTCTCTGGCCGCTGCTGCTGCTGCTGCTGCTGCTGCTTCATGTAGACACAGACGCTGTCGCCGTCTCCTCTTGTTTGTTTCTTTAACTTTTGATCGTCGGCCCTGTGTGTTGACAGTGTGATTGTGAAGGTGTTGTTGTTGTTGTTGTGTTTGGAGGGGGAGCGCTCGCTCTCTCGCTGATCATTTTTTTCGCGGCCACACGCAGAACAGAGTATGCGAGCAGCGGGGCTGGAGGCTGGTGGAGACTGAGCGACTGACTGAGGCTCGCGCGTCTTTTTCTTGGACACATCCCGGAGATTTTTTTTTTTTTTTTTTTTTTTTGGAAACTGAGGTTGCGATGTCCACGAGAAAGACATCGTTGACGGAGAAGCAGGCTAAAAACGGGACGTCCAAATACGTGCTGGAGCGATGCGCTTCCATCAACGAGTATTATGATGTTGCCTTCAAGGTGTGTATACTCGTCTTTTTTTTATGCAGTATATAATGTGTGTGTGTGTGTGTTATTTGGCTTATTCTTTGCTGGGGTGACAGGTGTTTGACACAGTAACAAGTGGGTGCTAACTGCAGCTGCAGCAGCATTATGATTATACAGTACAGACTCCACATCTGGAGATCTGTGCACAGTTAACATGTAAAAGCAGCAACAATCAGCTGATTAGTCTGCATACATTAAAACGGAGCCGGGCTGTGTTTGTGCACACGACACAGTCATGACTGTGTTTTAATGTCTTAATTCTCCTCATCTCTTATAAGGATTCTTTGTCCGCCCTGTTTTTTTTTTCATGCAAATATTTGCTGAGGGTGTCCAGTACTTGTTGCTCCTCACACACACACACACGCACACACACACTCTTGTACTGCATACTGAGGACCGGGTAAAAGTGCTGACAAAGTGAGGACCAGCATTTCCACTTTATAAATTGCAACAACACAATTACAAATATCTACTTCATGAATGACATCTATAAAGAACTACTGGGTGCAGTACCATAAAATGTATGCAGGTGGAGCACCAGAGCAAAGAGTGTGTGAAACACCAGGGCTGGAAAACGGGTTTTTGTACCAAATTGAGGACCTCTGTTAAAAACAGAGTATAGCATGTTTACAACCCAAGGAAGTGATTTCAGTGAAAAAAAAGTGAGGACAGGCTAAAATGTCCTCACTTCGCAAAAATGACCTCACTTTGTTGGTTAAAAACCCTCACTGGTCCTCATTATACCACAAGTACAAGAACACACACACACACACACACACACCCATGGAGTATTTATAGAGGCTGCATGGACACACCTGCCACTGTTTTATCAAGACAATCAGTTCACAAAGGCAAAAAGTTTTACCTTTAATTGTTGTGTTTAAATGTGTGTGATTCATGACAAGGCTGCAGGTGTTCATCATCACCACATGCCTCCAGGGTGGATTGTGTAATTGCACATACATTCTTTCTGTTGTTGTTGTTGTTGTTGTTGTAATTATATCGATCAGTTTTTGGAGAGGGATGCTTGCTGAGAGAGAGAGAGAGAGAGAGAGAGAGAGAGAGAGAGAGAGAGAGAGAGAGAGAGAGAGAGAGAGAGAGAGAGAGATAGAAGGAAGAAAGAAAAAAATTGTTGAGAGCAATAATTAGAGAGAGTTGGCTGTGCAAACATCTTGAACAGCCTCTCCAGTATTGGCAGCATGTCACATGCCGGTGGCAGCTCAGTCGAGAGTGGATCACAGAAGTAAATGTAGTGGCAGCAGTTTTGTGTTGTGTTAGTTTTTTCTCTCCCTCATAACATTTTAATGAGTAACATTTTAGCAAGTAAATAATATACAAGGCAACATTTGATCATCACAGTGATAGATTTTCTCTGGGGTTTTGGTTTGGCTGGGGGACGTCGCATTGTTTCATTGTCAAAGAGTTATGTCAGTACAGATTTTTTATTGTGATTTCACATGATTGCATGAAATAATTATAATAAACACAACCCTGAGATTGTATTGTCCTCCTCTAGTAGATGAGGGATCCTCTGTCTGTGTTAACCCCTTTGCTTCAGGTGATGCTGCTCGGAGACTCTGCCGTGGGGAAGACGTGCATCTTGGTGCGTTTTAAAGACGGTGCGTTTTTGGGAGGCAACTTCATAGCCACCGTTGGGATAGACTTCAGGGTGAGAGAGAAAGAATCACCAATCATTCCATTCATCGTTGTGTTTGTGTTGATATTGTGTTGATATTCTTGGAGAGAAAACACTTCGAGTTGTCAGAGACATCTGGCCAATTATCGCCTTATCGCCCTATCCCATCACTTCGTCTGCGATGGTGGCGCCAAATGTACAAATTCTCCTCGCCAAGCAAGTCAAGTTCACAGACCACTTGTGTGCTGCGAGTTTGTCTGTGGACGGCTTCATAAATATCACGACAGATGCCTGCCTACGTCTCTGTCTCCTGGAAGGATCGGCTGCTGGCTCATCTCGATCCTGGAGGAGTCGTAGTGCTGACAGACCAGCTTTTACCTATCACACACACACACACACAGATACACACACATAGTGGCTGCTGCTGAATTTGGAGCCACATTTCTATATTTCGTCCTCTCTCTGCTGGAGCGCAACATCATAATAAGCAGTTCTCTGCTAAGCATTTCTCTCCCACCAAGGCAAAACACTCACAATAAACGCTAAGTGTTTTTGAAGTGGAAAAACGATGATGCATTGTCTGCTTTGAATGGTGGACGTACTGGGCGCCTATTGAGAAGCAGAGAGGTTTCATTTTGGCCCCCATTCATGCAAAAGCAACAGGTTTTACAGTCCATTCATGAAAATGCTTTGAAAAGGGGGGGGAACTGGCTCACATTCACAAACAAGCTGGATTAAACGTGTCGTTGTGCACAATGGCTGCATTAGCTTTTGTTTTCTCACTTTGTTTGTGCACAAGGGCAGAAGCTCCATAGAAATTGACGAAGAGTCACACAATTGTCCTCGGCGCACGCAGAAAGACTGTTGTTGCATGACCGGTCTATTTTGGGCGCGCTTCCTTATAGCAGTTACTCAGCATGCAGGCTCCTCACACACGTCATAATTGTTGGGGGGAAAAAAATGGAAACCCATAGCAACTAATGCAGGGGTTGAACCATGTCCATTCTGCTAAGGCAGAGAGGATTCAGCAGGTGGCGGCTCTGGCTGCCAGTGATGGCATTGCACACATCATTGACTGTTGCACTGTGTGCATTTTTTTTTTTGCGTGTGGATGTTTTCGTGTTCTCAGGAAAGGCTGGGGCTGTTTGCGATAACCTCAAGTTATGAAGTGACTCAGGAAGTGCTGGTTATACGAGTTGCACTTCCTTCTTGTCAGTCACACTCACTCCATTTTTTTGTTGTGAAAGGATGAAATGCAGTTGATAGTTGGTAGAAGGTCAGTGTAACAAAACCACAATCTTTCAAACTCTCCCTGACCTCCCGAGGAAATCTAGTGTTTTTGTGTCCTTTTATTTGACACTGCATGTCAGCGTAACCGTAATTTCCACTTCACTTAATTACCTCGAGTAGTTCCACGAGGTCGCCGCATTTAGTCGTTTTTTTAACTTCGCTATTTTTAGGCCCTTACAGGAAACAAGAGGGCATCCATACAGGGCTGAAGGAAATAAATGGGGGAGTCGATTGTTCTGCTGCCAGTTGCCTTTCTCACTGTTGTGTAATTAAGTCTAATCTCAGGACCTTGTTGTTGTGTGGGCGTCGCAAATTACTTTCTCTGCCAGCATTCAAAAGCCATTTTTAGGCTGCTTTGTTTTTCCATCGTGCCTCGCGCCGAGCGTCTGAGCGTACGGCGACGTGTTTGTCATTCATCTGTGTACAGTTTTCAGATCACTGTAGTCTCTGAAGCATACGGCGACTTGTCAGTCTCTCACGGCTCTCTCTTTCTCTCTCTCTCTCTCTCTCTCTCTCTCTCTCTCTCTCTCTCTCTCTCTCTCTCTCTCTCTCTCTCTCTCTCTCTCTCCCTCTGTCTCTCTGTCTCTCCTTGTTTCTGTAGAATAAAGTTGTGGATGTCGACAACCTCAAAATCAAACTGCAGGTGAGAGCACGTGCACCTTTACTCCGAGTTCAGGCCGCCATGTCGCCTGTTCACCTGAAATCATCTGGTCAATTATGTTCAAAACAAATCCGAATCGGCAAATAGAGGCTGATCCAATTTGACTTTTCCTCCTCTGCTGTCTAGTATAGTTTAGAGTTTGGGAAGGCTGTCCAGCCAGTGGGGCCGGTCAACCCCTGTACTACTATTTTGTGTTGCATGTACAGTAAATGGATACAAATAGATGCAAAATGTTATAGATTATTTAGCACTTATTTATTGAAATGGCTGCTAGTTTTGTGCTAAAAAGGTAAACAAAACCACCAACATTCAGGTACAATACAATATAAACACCATTAAGGTGCAATGGCCACTATTTTTGCAGAAATATAAGCAACAGTACCAATAATATTCAGGTACAACTGCTATTGGCTCTTAGTGCAAAATATTCTGGTACATACATAGGCTGCCTAGAATTACAGCTGTACTAGTATTTGCCAAAAAGGGACGCAAAGTATCACAAAGTGCCAGAAATAGGCAAAGTTATGGTTTTATTGGCTATTTAATAATACATTCATTATTTATGGGTTTAATGGGCCGTGGGCCAGTCCAAATTGCTTGAAGGGCCTGATCTGGCCCCCGGGCCTTAAGTTGAATAGCCTTGGTTTAGCATAAGGGATTACTGCGTCTGTTTAAGGTACAGCACATGCCTGTCTGTCATCATAACCTGTTTGTTGAACACTGAGTGGGAGGGTTGTCACAATTCAAATCCCTCCACTCAAGGAATTTAGCTTTTTTTTTTGTCCCCCTACTCTGCTCAAATCTGGCACATGATAAAATGCTCTGACATAGTGATAATTCTGATATAAATTCAATTCTATAATTAATCTATAGGCTCTAGGCTCTGTAATGCAAGGTAGGTAAAAGATGTCTCTAATCTGACATTAAGCTGACTGCATCAAAACATAATTGGTTTATTGGACATTATTTTATTTCAATAGCAAAATGAAACTCAACATGTGCCCGGAAACCACGTCTGATTCTGCTTGTCAGGGTCTAAATCTGTGTGTGTGTGTGTGAATGTTGCATTTTCACTTGCTTAAACTTTTAGCTTCAACTTGAAAGAGCTAAGGTGATGTGTGTGTGTGTGTTTTTTTTGTTATTTTTTTGCTTTGTTTTGCAGATCTGGGACACAGCAGGGCAAGAGAGATTCCGCAGTGTAACGCACGCCTACTACAGAGATGCCCAGGGTGACCTTTACTTTCTATATTTCAATTCCTTGTATTGCAATGTGTGCGTGTGTGTGTGTGTGTGTGTGTGTGTGTGTGTGTGTGTGTGTGTGTGTGTGTGTGTGTGTGTGTGTGTGTGTGTGTGTGGGTGGATTGTGTGTGGGGGAGGTTGAAGTTGTAGTTAAGGGAACCTGGTTAGATTTGTGGTTTTTATTAGTGTTCAATCCTGTGTAGGTGTCGATGTGTGTCTTCATAATGACAAACTGCTTCTTCTGTTTTTTTTTTACAGCATTACTTCTGCTCTATGATATCACCAGCAAGCCATCATTTGACAATATCAGGGTGAGACTGTCTCAGATTTCTTCTCTCTCTCTCTCTCTCTCTCTCTCTGTGTGTGTCTGCTCTCTCTTCATTTCCACTTCCTGCTTCTAAGCCCTCTCAGGCTTAATGCTTCACTCTGTCTATTTGCATGCAAAGTGCGATGAGGGCCTCCAACATGATGCTATCATTTTCTTTGGTTACACGTTTTTTTTTCCCCAGAAGAATGTAAAGCAATAAAAGTGTTGGAGGATAGAAGTGACACAGTTCTGCCATGATTGATTAGATCGCAGTGATAATTGAACATGACACAGGCGGGGAGGGTAAACTGTAAAGCTGTGTTTTGTTGATGTGGTGTTTGTTCTCATCTATTTATTTCCTCTCCACCGTCTTTCATACTTTTTTGAAGGCTTGGCTGACTGAAATACACGAATATGCCCAGAAGGATGTGGTCATCATGTTGCTCGGCAACAAGGTGAGCGAAGCTTCCTTTTTTTTTGCGTTACATAAAAGGATCACAAGGATAAGTGGTCCCTTAGCACAATTTTTTTAACACACTCTTATCACACTCAGACAGACATGAGAACACTTAAATGCCAGAAAATGCCCCCGCTGTGCAGCACATGCATGAATGTGGACGGTCACTCGTGTTTCGTGTGAAAATGCTGTTGCTTCCTTTGCAGGATCCTTGCACTTGAAAGTGCCCGTTGAATTGTCACCCAGATTTATATCAGGTCATTATGACTGGAAAAACAATAAGCCACACAAAATCACTCCTCCACTCGCTCCAAGCTTCTCTTGCGTGAAACCATTTTCCTCACAATGCTGCTGGTGATGAAGACAGACATTTTCATGTCTCATTGCGAGCAGCAGTCGTTGCTAATACATCTAAAAGCTCCCTCTGGTGGTTTAGAGAGGACTTGCCAGTCTTGTGGGCCGTAGATGTCTCACAGCAGCAGCAGCAGCTCATTATTTGCTGTGAGAGCAGCTCGACTGCTGGCATCGCTGCTCTTCTGCTGGAGGTGGCCTCTCTGACATCTCATCAGTCCATAGGAGCTGTGGCTCAGCAGGAGAAGCCTGATAAAGGAGACGTGGAGGAGCTGACAGTGATGATGGTGCATCACTGTAGCTAATGGCGTGGTGTATCTGTAACCTTTCACCTCTGCCTTGATGACTTGTTTTCTCTTTCCACCGCCGGCTTACAGTCAGACATGACCGCAGAGAGGGTCGTCAAGACAGAGGACGGGGAGAAGCTGGCGAAGGTAACGCACGGTGTTACGGCTCCGTGTGATTCTATTTTTAAGAGAACACCCTTACCCACTTGCTTTTTTAACGCTGTCGTATCTTAGGAATACGGTGTTCCTTTCATGGAGAGCAGCGCAAAGACAGGAGTCAATGTGGAGCTGGCCTTTCACGCAATAGCAAAGTAAGTAATGTCTAAATAGGTCTCTGTGTTACTTTCTGTCCAGCTCTAAGAGACAGGAATCCAATTTAAGTCAAGTCAAATCCCTTTAATTAGGTGGATTTGTTTTCCAGTTTTAAGACAGTGGCATCCTTGCAAAGTTTCCAGAGTTTGTTTTGCATGTTAACGCCTTCAAAAATTACCACAAAGAGACGGAATAATGACAATAATCTGAAGGAAAACAATAAGTTCCTTGCACTTCATGACAGGAGCCCGAAGGCACTTTCGCACTAAGAAGTTAAAAGAGTGAGATAAAAGTTCTCCACTTATCATGATTTCATCCATCCATTATCTACCGATTTCATCTACATAATGATAAATAAACATTAGAACTGACTAACTAGAATAAAAGCTAAATAAAAAAGCAGGATAATGCAATATTAATCGGTCAGTTGTGCAATGGCTGCTGGAATGAAGCCACATATTTTACAAAATGTTGCTTCCAGCTGGTGAACATACAGTAGTGAAGATAATTCACGGCACCAATGCCGCGCTTGAGCTGCTGGGAGCCAGCAGGGGGCGCACACAGCACTGACTATGTGTCAGTGCTGTGTCAACCACATTTCAAAAAACCTCAACTGTCACTGTCAACAGTGCAAAAAAAAAACCCAAGGATAACACATATGTCATTATATTCTTATTATAATCTCCAACATCAGTGTTTAAAGCTTCTGTTTTACATAAAAAAGTCCACTCCAGTTTCCGTATCCATTATCTTTTTAACCTTCATCTCTGCTGACTTTGTTTTGGCTCACGCTTGCTGCGATGACACAAATGTATTCTGCGTTATTTTAATACGTGTCATGAATATGATTTTCCTCCCCGCTCTTCTCCTCAAAGCCTGGCTATTTATATACGTGTCTTCATCACTGATGCTCACCATCCTCCCTCTGAGTCCTGAAACTAATAGACCCCTAATGTTCTTTTTTGTTTTTGGCTAATTTGATGTTGATGTTCCCCGTCGACTCGTGTCTGAGGCTCCGTGTGGACCTCGCACAGGAACGGTGGCTGCGTGATGCTTTCTATGCTTTTGTTGTGACTTTTCTTGTGTGAACACACCTTATTGAATGGCAGGAAATATGAACAGGGTTGTTACGCTTGCACGGCGTGTTCCTCTGGCAGGCGACGGAAAACTCTGTAGATGATTCGGTGTCTTTGTGTGATGGATATTTTATATGCAAGGTAGACGAAGTGATTAAAGCCAGAGGCGTTTTGATTAAATCCAAGCAGAGAAGGATGTTTCTCTCTCTCTCTCTTCAAGCTTGTTTTATTTGTCTTTTTTCTTTATTTGCTCATCCTGTCTGTGCTCAATCCCACACATCCACCCCCTCTGTATCTAACTTCCTCTCTTTCTCTCTCTCCTCCTCCTCCTCCTCCTCTCCCTCTCTCCCTCTCTCCCTCAGGGAGCTGAAGCACAGAGCAACGCAGCAGCCGAATGAGCCCAAGTTCCAGATACATGACTACATCGAGTCTCAGAAGCAGAAGTCAGGCTGCTGTAGCGTGGCATAACCGACGCTATGAGAGAGAGAGAGACATACTGAGAGAAAGAGAAAGATGGGAGGGTGTAAGGATTTAGGTGAAAATGAGAAAGAAAAAGTAAAAAAAAAGGCCGCTCTCTTATAAAAAGCCAACCTCAGCGCCAAAACTGAGACACCTTTGACTCCTTCACATGAGCTGGTACACTCTTAGAAATAAGGGTTCCAAAAGTGTTCTACTACAAGGGCTGTGGTTCTACCCGGAACCATTTGTTTTTCAAGGGTTCTTGGTACCACTAATGGTTCCAGTAAGAACCATTTTGATCCAGAGAACTCTTTAAAACCCCTTTCCTGAATAAAGGGTTTTAAAAGGGTTCCAGGTGGAACCTTTATTAAAAAAAAAAGGGGGGGTGGGGTTCTCCTATGAGGACAAGCCGAAGAACCTCATATGGTTCTACTTGGCGCTTTAATTTCAAAGAGTGTAGTTGAACAGAGGGTGAATCTGGATTTACCGCCATCCCTTAAATCTGAAATGTGAATTTTAAAACTCTTTTGTGTCGTGTGTATAGAGACGTTTGTGGTCTTTTGTGGTGACAGTTGTATCAAAAAGTCAGGAGTTACAATCTGAAATGCTATATTCATCTGCAGGGACACACAAAAAAAAAACAACCTAAAAAGTGTATCATTCTGTTCTTAATAAACAGTGGTTTTATATGAACAATCAAATACTGACTGTTGATATGGATATAGCATTTTTGCCATGCAGCTCTTAAAATGTGTTTAATCCCAGTTTTACCAGACTGAACTGAACCCCCTTTGGCCTTACAGTCTTCATCATCGTCGTCGTCATCATCATCCTTTGATAACTTAGTGTGTTTAAAGAAGTGGACTTGAGTCTCACGGTCATCGGTTTGTAGCTGAAATGAAAAATCCATGTGTTCACATCACGTGTACTGCTGTTAGAATAAAGCCAATGTTTGGAGGGGTCTCGCCCGCTGTGTGTCTGTCTGTGCATTCAATGAAGATGTGGTGAACCCTCGTACTTTAAAGTCCTCTTCGGTGTAAGAGAGACGTTTGCCTTTGTACCGTTCACACGCTCGCCGAACGTCGTTGTGTGTCTCCTTTGTCGAAACTGTTGCCGAAACCTGTATTTGTTCTCACGCCGGCATTGTGTATCTTTGCACACTGTTCATGATTATGAGTGTTTGCTTGTCACAGTTACTCCGTGTGTCACATTTGTCGCTCCTCTGAAGCATCACAGTGATCACAAAGTGCCACGACAAAGTGCTTTGTTATCATTCTATAAATATACGTATACATATATAAAAAGGTATATTTTGTAATGTACGTGGGTGTTGTTTTATTGGAGTCAGTCTCATCTGTGTGTGTGTGTGTCTATGTGGGGAGGGGTTTGGTAGCAGTAGGGCTGAACAATTCATCAGTATCGAATTAAAATCCCAATTTGAATCAAGGTGTGGAGGAACCACAATGGCCATTGTGTGCTCCTTGAGAGGGGTACTTCCTGTTGCCAGTAGGTGGTGCAAAGACTGGCTTTGCAGGTTATCATCGAGGATCACTTGGGCCTAAAAAAGTAGATGAAAATAGAATAGAGATGGGGTGGACACAGAATGTGTTTTTAACAATAATTCCTACACAATTCAATTGCAATTTGTGCAAAGCATCCAAACGTGAGTGAAAGAAAAAAGGTGATGACTATGAAGTAAATGAAGCATTAGGTGTTAGGCTTTAATTCTAAATAATTATCTTTGAAAATAATAAAAAAAAATGTGACTCACACGTGTAAGAAAGAGTTCTCATCTTTGCGTTTGACTACAGAATAATTCAGATTTTGATGGTGAATCTTCTATTACAGAGTGAATATTGAACCGGAACATTAACTTTAAAGGTGCATTATGTAATAAATATAAAGCAACTGGTCATAAAATCCTCCTAATATGTCACAGAGACTCAGGAATAATGTTCATATAACAAACTGAACTCACCAACAACAACAGTACAGACAAAATATTTGCATTAAAAAAAATCATGCAAATCATGTTTGTGTTTTGAAATCATGTTTCGGCATGTGGCGCCACCTACCGCCGTCTACCAATCATTGCAGTCAGTAGTCTCAGCTGCCGAGCAATCACGGGTTGCCAGTTATGTCAGAAAACGAAACCTAAAAGACCTCGGTATTTTGAATTTGAATGTAGTAACCGTTTTTGGCCACATTCTTACATATGGCACCTTTAAAGTAATGCTATTTAGATATTTTCCCTTAATTTGATCTAGGCAAGAAGAGACGAGGGAGTGACAGGATGTGCTGAGGTAAATAAGCCACTGTGTGGCAGCAGCTTCCCTGTTTATTTACCACCATGAAAGCCAGTCAACTGTCACCACGGCGGTGGCTCAGTCAACTGGAAGGGTGTGGGTTCAATTCCTGGCTCTACTAGTTTACATGCCAATGTGTCCTTGGGCAAGACAAGACAAGACAAGAAATATAATGAGTGAATGGCAAAAACTGGTGTAAAAAAGAGCTTCAAGTGCAAATCAAGACGAGAGAAGCGCTCTACAAATACAGACGATTTACCATTTAAACTGTCGTATTAGTTAGAGAAGTTATAATGGATAAAATTATATGGGTCCATTTGGTGCTTCAGGTCTGTAGAATGATGTGTGTAGGGGTGTAGAGGGGTTGTGTTACTTGTGCTTGTTGGTGGAGGACATTCATGACTCACTGTGCGGGGCTGCACACCTGAACACAGCACGCCTCTTTCCCCCACTCACTTCTAAATGAGTCACACTCACGCCGAGGAGCCTGTATGTTCTCTATCATTTACTCTGAAGAAAAAGAATTAACAAAAACCTGTTGATTAGTTGGAGGATTTCTCAGTATTAATGTGTCAGACACACTGCTGCTGCTGCTGCTGCTGCTGCTGCTGCTGCTGCTGTGTAGCTTTAAAACTCTAGGGTCGACAGTGTCGAGGCATCCTGTCACTGTCCTCTTATCAGGCCGGGAAACATTCTCAGCTCAAAGGGTCAAATCCTGCCTCAAAGCTTCTGGTCATCAGCCACAACACGGACACCACACCAGTAAATGATTTTTTTATTTTTACTCTTGTAGCTGACACATTAATTGTGAGTTATTCATGCTATAAAAGTTAATTGAGAATAACTACATAATAGGCTTCACATCTCATTATCAATGGTTCAGAATGAACTCTTGTTGAAATCAGGTCGTGGATATTCACTGACGAGCCACTTCATTAACACCAGTTAACATCGTTATGAAGGTCGTGGATGAGCAGTGGAGTTGTGGAGATGTTGTATTTAGTGCAGTGATGGATATATTACAGAAAAGCACCTGCTCTTTTATCCTCAGCCTCCTTTTTTTTATTCATTTATATTTCAGATTTTATTCTTTATGAACCAGACTAGCAGTCATCTTCAATAAAAAGTGAGTAAAAATGGCATTTTGTGGGAGACAGCGGTCATTTATTTGTACACAAAGGTGTTGCAAAGGCATTTAGGTTGTTAGAAGAAGTTTTAACCTAAGATTTTACAGTGTAATGTCATTTTTCCTTTTTTCACAGGAGGCAAACAGTCTAAACATGTGGATATAACAGATTATTTTGCATGTTAAAGGTGCATTATGTAATAAATCTAAATCAACTGGCCATAAAATCCCCCTAATATGTCACAAAGACTCAGGAATAATGTTCATATAACAAACTGAATTCACTACAACAGTACAGCCAAAATATTTGCAATAAAAAAATATTTTGCAGACTGCAAATCATGTTTTGGCATGTGGCGCCACCTACCACCATCTACCAATCATTGCAGTCTGTAGAGTCTCAGCTGCCGAGCAACCACGGGTTGCCATTTAGGTCAGAAAACGAAACCTCAAAGACCTCAGTATTTTGAATTTGAATGTAGTAACAGTTTTTGTAAACATTCTTACATATGGCACCTTTAAATATACTGTTAACAAATATGGGCACATGCTGCGTACATGGAGGAGAAAGTTTACAAAATGTGGATAAAAGTACGACAACACTATATATAAATAGAGAGAGAACTCTCTATAAAAATATCGATAATCTGAGGCAAATGTTTATTTTTAATCCACTCACAGTCTTCATTATGTATTTATTGTTTACTCCTCCATTCGCGCTGTGCATGAGGCAGCCAGCTGGGCTGGTCCCTGAACGCACCTCCCTCTTCCTGAGTGGGTTTTTCTCCTTTTGTCGCAGCCGTTCACACAGAGTCAAAGCAGCTTCAGATCAGCTTCAGGACACTTTCTTTGTCTGTTCCACTGTCTGACAGCAGACAGTGACCGAGGTGTGAGGACCAGCGACCCACACGCTTTCTGTGGAAGTGGGACAGGACGGACTGATCTTCCCTGAGAGGGCGGGGGTCTGGTGCTTTTTCTAAGGGGGTACCCACATTCATTCACACACAAACGGAGGCAGCAGCAGCATCCTGAGCAGGTCCTCAGTCATTTTCATAGTGAAGCAGCAACAGGTTGATCATCATCAGCAGCAGCGCAGTGAAGGCTGACCATGCCGAGCAAGAGCCAGTGTCTGCGCCCTCGGCTGTGCGCGCTGGAGAAAGGCGACAACGGCTACGGCTTCCACCTCCACGGGGAGAAAGGTAAGACCGGACAGTTCATCCGACTCGTGGAGTCCGACAGCCCCGCGGAAACCTCGGGGCTCCGCGCAGGAGATCGCCTGGTGTTCGTGAACGGCGAGGAAGTGGAGAACGAGAGCCATCAGCAGGTCGTGTCCCGGATACGCGCCACCGCGGGGCCCCTGGAGCTCATCGTGGTGGACCCCGACACGGAGCAGCTGCTGAAGAAACACAACATGAAGTGTCTGAGGGAGTATGTCAGCGACGGCGTCCCGTTACCCTTCGACGACGAGGAGGAGGAAGAGGAGGAGGAGGAGGAGGTGTTGGTGGAGGTGGAGGAGGTTGGTGATGAAGACGCGCGTCACACCAAGCCAAACGAGGCAGAGACAAATGAGGAGGTGGTGGTGGTGATGGTGGAGAAGCAGGAGCAGCAGCAGCAGGAGGTGGTGGTGGTGGTGGAGAAGGAGGAGGAGGAGACACCCAGGGAGTCCACGAAGACTAACGGGGAAATCCACGAGCACGCTGAGAAGAAGCTGAGCGTCAGTTCAGAGAAGGTGAGTGTGATCCAGAGATGAGGAGAAAAGTTTCTGCCTCTCATTCCCACATGCCTTTCCTGCCGCTCCACGCTGTCCTTTACAATAAGTTCCTTTCAATAAGCTGCAGGCTCTCACATTACCAGAGCCCGAGCTGCACTGAATGCATTAAGCCCCGTTCTCCTGCAGAGAATAGGTGCTCTGTGTCAGGGTTGACACTGGGAGCTGCACCCACATGAACCATGCTGCACATGCTGCCAAGCCCGAGGGCGCAGGGTCAGCTGGCTGGACATTTGCTGTGGGCGAGAGGACAAAAAAAAAAAAAACCTGGCAACTCTGCGGGGTCATGAAACCAAACTAGACCACGACCTCACTGTGAGTGTACTCTCACATACCTTTAATTTCTCCTGTGCAGCTGCAGTGTCGCTCAGCACCAAAGAGCAAACACAGGCAAATGCCAACCATGCTGTCTGAAGTTAAAGAGATAGATCAGGGTTTTAACACAGATGAGGAAACATTTGTTTTCTTTAGAGGGCCATGATAGAGGAGATAAAGGAAGATAGGGGCCACAAGTCACATTCTGAAAATCCAATATTTTATCCATACTTTATTTAAAAAGTTAGGTGTATGAGGAAGTGGAAGAAGAAGTGCTCAATGAAATAAGGAAGTGGTCAAACCTAGAATTAGTCATTTTTGCACACACCTCAATCCTTAAGGTTAGACACAAGATTGAGCAGTGGGCAGCCCTGATCTGCGCCTGGAGAGCAATGGAGGATTGGGTGCCTTGCTCATGAGCATCCCCAACCCTTGGCCCATTCTAGGACTGAACCAGCGACCTTCCGGGTACAAGAAAAAAAAAAAAACAGTTTAATCCCTGCGTTTATATCGCTGCTGTGAAAACGTGCTCTCAGCGATCAGAAGCCAGAGACGTATCGATGGGAACAAACACAGAGCAACAGATTTTGTGGTTAACACTCAGTAGATAACTACAAGACATACAAGTCTGCATGTTAAAGGTGCATTATGTAATAAATCTAAAGCAACTGGCCATAAAATCCTCCTAATATGTCACAGAGACTCAGGAATAATGTTCATATAACAAACTGAACTCACCAACAACAGTACAGACAAAATATTTACATCAAAAACATTTTTTTGCAAACTGCAAATCATGTTTATGTTTTGAAATCATGTTTTGGCATGTGGCGCCACCTACCGCCGTCTACCAATCATTGCAGTCAGTAGAGTCTCAGCTGCCGAGCAACCACGGGTTGCCAGTTACCTCAGAAACAAAAGCTAAAAGACCTCGGTATTTTGAATTTGAATGTAGTAACCACTTTTGACCACATTCTTACATATGGCACCTTTAACACAACAACTATTTACCACCCGTGGCTAATACTAACTTTATACTAATGCAACACTTGCTGGTAACTGCAGAGTTGAATATTTGTCACAAAGCCAGATTGCGTCCATTTGTAGGTTGAATCCAGCACACGCCTCGTTCATTTTTGTCACATCTTAGGCTGCCAACATGGCGGAGTCGAGTCACGTGACGTCTGGAGCGTCTATACCCGCTCATTTAAGTGTGATGACATAAGTAAAGAGCACCAGTGGCTGTTGATACATGGTCATGCTTTATTGCTGCTTTGCATCTATTGGAGAACACTTTTAGATCATTTGTACGTCTATAATATCTGTATTTCGCACTAATTGGAGGGATGTTGTGGTTTCCTCATCTCATGGGCGACAGAAACAGAATCTGTTTATATTGCTTTTATACCCATGTACCTATTCCACCTCTTTTAGATGCAATATGAAAAAAAAAAAAAAAAAAAGGGTTGTCTGGCAGCATGGTAAACCTCTGAACACTCTGCTGTCTCCGTTCGTATCAAAACAAAAATGATGTTCCACTTTGTCTTTTTCACTCAGTGTTCCCGTCACTGTACCACACACACACACACACACACACACCCTTACTTCAAAAACAAACACTTGAACTATCCCTTTAAGCACAATAAGTCAGCTAAAGTGACCCAGGGAAAACACTTACATGACATGGTGTTGTGTAAAAAGACCATAGCTAAATAGCTGACGTTGCCACACACGCCACAACAAACAGCAGGAAATAGTTGAGTGTCATTTTTTCTTTTTTTTTAAATCTGCCCACGACATGAATTTCTTTTTCTTTTCTTTCAACCTTTGATCCTTGTTCTGTTTAACATTACGACTGCAGTCTCACTCTCCGCAGCGGCCACTTCGTCGCTGTGTTCTTGCCTTATTATCTCCTGCCAAGCTGTCTGTCTGTGCAGCTGTGAACTCACCACCAGGGTTCATTAGAAAGCACTTGTGTAGAAGAGGGTCTCTGTCTCTCACATCTGTGCCCCCTCGCTGCCACAACATCCTGGATGTTTACCCCTGAGGCAGCGTGTGTCCATGCCTGATTCCTCTCCTCGGTACATTACTGTAGGTGGGAAGAGGAGCACAAACAAAAAGATAGAGAGACGACCCTGCAGCGGTCTCTCTTCTCTTTATCGATCTCTGTCTCTCTGTGTGTGTGTTACGGTCCGCTTACGTCCGTTCCTCCATGTGTTGTCCAGTGAGACTACAACGCTCATACCTGGGACACATTTCTGGCACGTTTGGTTTGGAGGGCAAGCGATTAAATATCATACCAAAACATCGTATCTTCATCGGGGGGGGGGGGGAAGGGGCCTTCAAATGTCTTCAGTCAGAACAATAAACCCACGTTTGCTGCCTTAAGCCAACAATAACGTGGACGTCGTCTTTAATCAGCAGCTTGTCACGAAGGCAAAATGTGTGTGAGATAAGGGTAATGTGCATCGTTTAAATTTTAAGACTTACACTTGTATGTAGTTATTTTACGGACGTTGCTTTATGCTGCCATGTTGCTACAGCAGCCCCAAAAAACACAAACCAGGAAGTGAATTGCACACTTTAAGTGGAAGCTTATCGAGGCTTCACCCACTTAAACCTGAAGTAGTCATCTACTTTAAAACGCCTGTTCTGTATCTATTGGAACTTCATCAACGGACAGATAGCATGATGCACTTGTGGACTGTTTTTTTTTGGTCTGTGAAATGATGTAGAAAAAGAGAATAAATACATGGAAAATAGTGACAAATGTTAAAATGTATGTATGTCAGCTACGATGACATACACGGCATCTGTATATAGGACTTGATGAATTGATTGACAGTTTGTTACACAGACTGTAAAACAGACAGAAATTTAAAAAAAAGTTAATTTCCTGTAAATTAACTAATCATCTTGTGCTTTTAACTCCATGACATGATTTTATGTTTTGTTCATCATGTAAAAAGGTTCACACCAATACTGCTAAATCTATAAAGACTCAGCCTTTAGAAAGGCAGCGATGTTGTAATCCCCTCACACTGTCATTACAGAGCGCAGTATTTGACAGTCTGTCGTTTTGTGACCACTCTTCTCTCTGCCTCCTCTTATTTCTGTGTAATGGCAGAGTTCACATTTCCAGAGCATGGCTTCTATGAGTTATGCCTCTGGTATTCAAAAAAAAAAAAAAGAGAGAAAAAGATTCTCTTTTCCCTCACACTTGAACACTGCTGCGCTGCATTGTTTGTCCTCAGAATATACAGTGATTGTTCCTGTGTTTACCCTCAGTGCTCTCTACACACGACCTAATGGAGCTGGGACTTGCGCAGTTCACACTGGCACGCAAACCCAGGGGGGAAGTGGCGTTCCAAATTGAAACAACAACACTCATGTTTACCACTTATATTTCACATATAAAGCTTATATTGGAGAGTTTAAACCTTGCTGAGGAGACAGACCATATACTAATGTCTTCATTATATAAAGGCTTGTTTCAGATTTTGCTGATAGTGTTGCTTAAAGACAGAAGAGGACAGAGTGTGTGTGTGTGTGAGAGTGTAAATTGGACTCGGGGGGGGGGGGGGGGGGGATGCAGTTTAGTGTCTTCTGTGTTGAAGCAGCACAGTCAGAATCACCTCAGGGTGTGTTTTGCATTGAATCTGCTCTTTCTGGAATTTTCTCCCAACATCCTGTCCGGCATTCCTCTGCCCAGGCCTTGTGGCTCGGCCAATGACACACACACACACACACAGTCTCTTAAGAAACACATACAGTCTTTAGTTTCGCAGTCACACCGACGTCTGCACACTGCCCGTCTGGCCTCGTCTTTGAAGCGACACAAAAGAGGGTTCGAAAGAGCGACGCCCTCTCCGGAAACCCGAAGGAGCCTCGCTCCGCTGCTCAAGGTTGCCATGGCGACGACGCTGATGTTGTGTGTTGCCGCCGAGCGCTCTGTACGTGTGTATGTGTGAGGATGGAGGTAGGCGAAAGTGAGACAGTGCAGGGGAGGTGCGAGAAAAATGGATGAGCAGCGATGAAGGTCAAAAACACGGCGTAAGCAGGCAGCGAGGGAAAAATAAGATCCGAGATGTCATCGACGTGGAACAAATCGCACAAAAACAACATCAGTGGTTCCGAAGGTCGCTGTGTAGTTTACCAGGTAGTAAAAAAATTTTTTCTGCCATCGTGGAATGCAGTGAAGTAGCAACACTCACTTAACTCATATTACAAATGTAGACTCAGTGTTTGTGCAGTTTCTCTCAGTTTACATGCATATTTGAGATGGTTCTAAGATTAGGGGAAGCAGTAAAACCTGTGATTAGCTGATCGATAGAAAATAATTTGGGCAACTGTTTTGATTATGACAATCATTTTCTTCACAGATGGGAGCATCCACTGCTTTTCAGGTAAAAACGGTGGAGGAGAATGTCAAACCAAAATGGTATATTTGCATTTAACTCTTAGAACACAGAGCATTTATGCTGCTTTACTATGTTAAAATGTATATACTGAGGCTTAACCTACACACAATAAGGGTTCCAAAAACGGGCTGAGGTTCTACCTGGAACCATTTACTTCTGAAAAACCCTTTCCCGAAGAAAGAGTTTTTCAAGGGTTCTTGGTAACACTAATGGTTCCAGTAAGAACCATTTTGATCCAGAGAACCCTTTAAAAACCTATTTCCTGAATAAAGGGTTTTAAAAGGGTTCTTGGTGGAACCTTTATAAAAAAAAGGTTCTACCTGGAGCCGAAAAGGGTTCTCCTATGAGGACTCCGAAGAACCTATGGTTCCACTTACAGTAGCACTTTTATTTCTAAGAGTGTATAGGGATTTTTTGAAAATGTGGAAATATGTCACAGTTCAAAGTTAGTTTTTAGGAATAAAAAAAGAATTTTTGTGAATTCTGTACAATTATCACTACATTGTTTTTTTGACTCAGCACTAAGGGTCAAAAATCACAACCTAAAATATAAAATTGAAGTTGCTGCTCCTGTTTAATCTCACTTTCCTGAGCCGTTTCTTCTTCTTGTTCAGTGATTTGTTCAGTGAGAGTGTGAAGCCTCAGGAAGAGTCTTCCTCCTGACTGCAGACTGCTTACATAAGCCAGTCTTGAAAATGCTAATTACAGGAGAAGAAGAGCGCGTGTGTCAGAGATGAAATCGACTGTGGCCTTGATGAGATTCGGGAAGTCTTTTTTCAGAGTGGGTGTGAGTGTGTGTGTGACTCTGTAAACGCAGTGTACACAGTATGACTCTACAGCAGAATACAGTAGGAATCACTCGCCGAGGCCTGAAATTAGACAGGAGGGCGACTTTATGTGAGGGCGTGTTTTCTCTCCTCTAATCTGATCCAGTTATTAAAGAGCTTCATCTGCATTCACCGCACATGCTTGGGTTTCTTCCCCTGGCGTCACACAAGAGAGCATGGGTTTTTTTAAACTGTGTGGGACAGCAGTGTTATCCCTAAACAAATCATCTTCATCTGCTGCTGTGTGAAGGCATTCAGCCTTGTGCCGAGACAGTGATCTTTTAATTAGTTGTATGGGCTTTACACGGCTCACGCTTACAGTCAAGTGTGTGTCAGCGTGTATTGCTTATGTTGTGGGGACCTGAATCTGTTTACACAGTCCCCCATAATGTAATATACTACATTTGAAGGTGAAGACATGTTTTAAAGTTAGTTCTGAGGTCAGGGTTAGGTTAAGGTCAGTAGTAATTATGGTTAAGGTTCAGAGTAAGTCTCCAGGAAATGAATGCAAGTCAATGCAATGTCCTCTGAAGTCATGGAAACCAGTGTGTGTGCGGAAGATTATTTGATACCCGATACAAGTAGAACAAAACAAACAATATAATACCAAGGCCAACAAGTTAGTAGGTAGTTTGCCATTGTTTGTCTTATTTGCTGGTCAACTTTTCTCAGCTTCAGCATAGACCCTATTTATAAAAGTGGACATAGTTGCAAAACAGAGCATTTGACCATTTTTGCAACAGCAAATTCATAGATGTCAACTGCAACCAGGCACCTATGAGACAATAACGACTGTCGGTCACACTGGTATCCACCATATGTGCTATATGCCACCGTTAGATGTGTTGTTTTAGCAATGCTTCAATGACCATACATTATAATTATGTCTTAATAACTTTTACTGGAACACTTCTACAGGTTAAAATGACAACTCATTTGTGTGACCTATACCCTTAACACTTGAACAATAGCACAATCCTGACTCCCTTAAGTGGAACTCTACTCTTTCATGATGTAAAATATCTGCTTGTATGAGCTAAACTAGCTTTTCATTCCAAATGCCAGTGGTCACAGCATTTGACGGACATAAAAAGTGTTTCTACTACTTCTTTCATCATATCCATGTGACACTCTCATCTTTTCCCGGTCACATCTTTTTTTTTTTGGCGGCCACAATCAACCATTGTGAAATCCACATTCACTGATATATATATATATGTAATCCCTGCAGGAATAGCCTGCAGATAAGACTTTCTGTTAATAGAAGAAACAGCAGTGTGCAGCGGTGGTTGTTTGTCATGCATTAGAGGCAGAAATGACCACACCTACATCAGCTATGTGAGCCAGGATGGTCGGGGGTGTGTTCCTGGCCGTCCACTGCTGTTCTGTGTCTGTGGGTGTCTTGGCCTGTGCACAGACCCCAGGATATTTGAGCTGATTTCCTGTCATTGTTGTTGGTGGAAGACCCCCCCTCCACCTCCACCTCATAGTCTTGATCCTCCGCCCTCCCTGTTCTGCACTTAGAGGTCTAGTAGCTCCGTGTGTAATCATAAACTGGATAATATTATTAAAGCTGCTGCAGAGGAGTCACCTCATCATCGCTGTGTGTATCTGCAAATTTTGCGTAAAACACATTTGGCTCAATAGCATGTCATTCTAACACGAGAGTCTGAATCTGGCTGGGTTCAAAGTAAACACCATCACCAGCTGATCGTCCCCCGGTTATCACTAAAGCTATTTTCAAAAAGCTTTGCATTGTTCACATTGTGTTTGGCGTGTGGAATGTGTGACATTGTGTTGGTCTAACAGGATCAGGATAGAGTGCTGTGCAGAAAGTTTAAGGTCACCATTAGATTTGTTGTTTTAGCATTGCTATAGTGATCATATACAGTTTGATTATATTCACTTTATTGGAAGACATCAGGGGAAACGTGTGCAGTTTTAATGTAACAAACAAATAAATATATTTATTCTCTTAAATACGGAGTGGTGAGAATGCACAGTACTATTCTATCAAGTGTTGCATTTAAGTTCCTTGTTTGTGTGCATGAACAGGAGTGTAAGAAAGTTTGGGAGTAACCCTTCCTCTCCTCTCAGTGACCTTTGTCGTTGATTGGCCGTGTTTCTCAGTGGGAAACGAACCACATGACAAGACAGGGTGGGAAGTGTGTGACTGTATACGTTGTGTGTGATCACTTTTAAGGTAATGAGAAAGTAGTAGTAATAATTTGATTAAATTAAAAAGATACTAATCACTCAACCCTTATTATTAAATCATATATAGACAAACAATACCAACAGGTGAGTGTTCTGTAGCTGCCTCTCTAGACACTCCTGTTGGCTTTCATTACAGTTCCATGTTTTTGTATGTATTATGGGTGGGATTAGATTAGATTACACCAAAGGCAAATCACGTGTACGGACACCAATAAAATAATCCATGCAATGTTGCCTCCTGCAACTCTCAATGTGGGATAGAGTTAAGACAGATTTATAAAAGAGCATATTTGCCTTTATTACTGTGTAGACAGTAGATTAATGATAAATGACAGAAAGAGCAGAGGTAGGGGGGCATTCAACAGACGTCCACGGTCACATTGCGAGACAGGGTCGGCTTCTCAAACTCCAGAGGCCTCCTCATATTAGCCTTTAAAGTTAATTCAGTTTGTTTAATGTCAGCTGAACTGCCAGAAGGAAAAGAAAAAGGTACTAATTGATAGTGAGAAATATATCATTGTGTGTCATTTTTGCAGATCACAGCATTGACCCACAAAATATTTCACTGACGTCACTCCAGACAACAGCACTACTGTCTATTGTCCGCACGGCCACGGCCACTGCGGCCCAGGTCAGGGGTGGAACCTGAACCCTGTGTGTGTGAGTGTTTGTGCGCATGTGTGTGTGTGTGGGTGGTGGGGTTGCTAGTGTTTCGGTCTCACAAGCTACTGGATGCAGACTCCACAATGCTACACTACATTTCCCTCCCGAGGTTCACCACCCTGGCCTGACAATGAGCCGGAGGGCCGCACCCAGTCAATGGTGGAGGGGTGGGGGTTGGAAATGAGTCGATGTGCGCCCTGAAATAGACTCACCCCCCGACGTCCACCCGCTCACAGAAGGCATCAACTGAAACACTCCTCATTCATGTTGCTTTCACGTTGTGTCTGGCTGAAGTTGAGTATAATTCAAGTATCCAAGCAACCATGCAAGCATCATGGTTATGCTAGCATACCAGTAGGCACTAGCCATACATTTAGCTTTAAAGCCCAATTTATACTCCTGTGTAAAGTGCTCTACGTAGGTTACACAGAGCTCTCTGCGTCGACGGAGAGCCGCTGCGCCCTGCACAAGAATCCGCTTAAAATATATTTGCAAACCTCTTGATGAATTTTTGAAATTCAGGAAATCATCCATTTGCCCTGATGCACTTTGACAGTGAGCTGACTTTAGTCTCAAAAACAAAAAGCATCTCGGAATGACTTGAAATTTACCATCATAATAGTCGGCATCACCCTGAACAAGGATCCGTTGAAAATATTTGACTGCGTGCACATTTTTTTTTAAGTGTCCGTCACTCCGTCAAGGGACAACAGAGATGGCAAGGGCTGTGATTGGTCCTCAGGACAGGCCGAGCTAACGCTGCTCCGGGCCGGCCACAGTGCGCACCGAGCGTCCACAGATACGGAGCTGATCACCGCTGACAACGTCGCTGCCAAACTATAAATACGTCATATCTTAATACACACAGCACATGTTTAGACTCTAAATGGCTAATTTCTCGCCTCAAATTATCTTAAAACTGTGTTCCCGGGACACAGAAAAGTGAGAAACGGTCACCGTTTCAACAACAACAGTCTTTCTCTTTCTGACCCCATTGCTCAAAACCACAACAACCTTGAATAGTGACCCCTACTGATCGGGCGGGAAATTGCAGTGCGTATCCGTCACCAGGACGGAGAAGTATGAAGGCTCGAGGTGTCTCCGAGGTTACGCAGTCGGATAACGCATTATACAGTCGGAGAAGTATAATGTGGCCTTTACTCTACAGGCCAAACATTAGCAACTCTACTGCGTCCCTAGAATTTATTTTATCCCTCAACTAACCTGTGGTCATTGGCAATACTTAACTTCTGCATTCACATTATTCCAGAAACACCGCTTTTCAATGAAAAACACCTCAACTATCAGCTGTGGACGAAAAGGTCCGTTATCGTTTACTTTCAGTTCCACTTTCAGCTCGTCAGTGGTCTCATAACAGAAATCCTTGTTCCTATTTTTTCACCATCGTTGTTACTCATTGGTCGTACTTTCTGAAACCGGGCAAACAACGGCAGAGTTAGCTTCCTGGTGCATGTCCAGTGTGTTGCTATAGATGCAGATTACTTCTGATATGGAGCTGACATAGTGACACAAATGACTGTGGATACAAACACACTTGGAGCTAATTTACTGTAGAAACCATTACTGATACCAATATCACAAGCTTGAGTATCTATAGATACTGATATCATTTTTACACCACTAAGCTGATGTATTGACCACAAAGATGTAACCATCAGGTTCAGAAACTTGCTGCTTTTCCTGTACTCACATTCTGGTCACAAGACATGTCTCTCTTTACAGCTTGTAAAGAGAGCTGTAAATACTTTACAAGTCAATTATTGGTTTTAGAGGTTGGTGGAGCATATTGGATTTTAGTTTTTCCTTTTTCTGACCTCCGGATCCAGTGATTTTGACCAGTATCACTATCGTACTATAGTATCCTTACTAATCCACCTGGAAACCTTCCTGTGGAGGGGTTTGCCTACACATGTGCACCTAAACAAACTTGATGTAAAAAGGTTGTGCGTCCTTTACAACGTTTGTATGTCCTGCGTTGCCTCCCCTCTTTGTCTTTTGCTGGAGGACAACAGCTTGATGCAAGGTGGTGAAGGGACAGTAGGTAGATTTGACTCCACATTGTCAGTCAGTGTTGGATCGTTTGAATTAAATAAGGATTTTTTAAAAGCAAATACACTTGAGGCACAGCCTAAAAGCTCACTTTCAAAGATATTTCAGGGAAGGCCAGACCATGATGGTAATCAAGACCTCTCCATTTGTTCTTATCAGTGTCTGAACCCCTGCTGTGATGACTGGCAATACTCCTAAAGAGTGTATTGTAAAGGGAAACCCTTCACCAGGACCTTTATTTTGGTGGCTTTTGTAGAGCTAGTTTGTCCCATCCTCAAATGGAAGGGGTGGTGGACAGTACCGTGCTTTGTTCCCTCCTCTGCCTGCCTCACAGCTGGTTCACTGGTCTGGCATGAAACCCAACACCCCTGTCCTGCCGTAGAGAGTGGTGCACTCCATACATTACACAGACAACACTAGTGCTGTTGCTGGTTAAAATGGAACCAGGTTCACGTTAACTATTTATTAAGTCTGTCACTGAGGCTGTTAATCTGTGTCAAAATTCACATGACAATCACAAGGACCAGGAGCCGCGTCACTGAGTAACCGCGGCTCCTGTCAGTTTGGCGTTTATTCTTTATGCTGATCAAAGAGGTTGAACTCATTGAACTCAACTTATTAGAACGACAGGGGGGGTGATGAAGTAAGCAGCAGATGAAAGAGAGACTGCTTTAAATGACATATTTAAATGACCACGTGGAGCTCAGCTGAGCGTGACAGGTTTCCATTGATGATTTGCAGCATTTGAGAGTTTACTGGGCATTATGAGTGCTTAAAAGCAGCTGTTAGGACAGAAGACGTATTCAAGCAACAAATTACTCTTTTTTTTCCCCGAGCATAGCCTCTTTCACAATAAAGTTAATGGGTATACCTGGGATTTTGTGAAAATGCCTATCAATTCCATTGCCAATGGTTGGTTCCCTTCCTTTTTTTAAATCCCTGTCAGCATTATGCGAATTGCGATGTCACAATTGTGCTTGAAGCAAAATTATCTTCTACTTCAGCCCCTTTCAATTGATTATTCAACATAATTCTTCTGAACATTGTCCTGATTTAAGAAAAAGTAAGGTTTGCCACAAGCATTCGTGGCTAGTGGCTATGCTAACAGCCAGAAAATAATCGTGTTGTGCCAGAAATGAGTTGCATCTCTACTAGAAATTAAACAGATGTTGAAGAAACTGGTGTCTCTGAGTTCACACTAATACAATTCAAACGTGTTTGCACTGCAGTGGTTTCAACACTGGAGTGAACACCAGTTAAACACATTTCCACAGGTCACAAACTGTTTTTTTTTTGCCTTGTGAGAATATGTACGAGTAAAACAAACAGAGTAGTAGAGTCAAAGACCAGAGGCTGTGCAGGAATGACACAGACCCTGCAGTAATAGGTGTCCCATATGTGTGCTTTTTTATTATTATTAAAGGGACTTTAGTTACACATCGGTTGCCTGGCTAAGCTTGGGCGGAAAATGTGAAGTAAGTGGCAGCATGGCTGAGTGACAGAGCTGCAGCCTCTGGCACATAAACACACACACACACACACACACACACACACTAGTCCTTACACTGGAGCGCTGCGCTCAGCGGGACAGTCTGGCAAATGCAAATCTCCAGAGGCTGAGGCAGAAAATGATAAACATGATGGATGATAATCATGGAGGTAAAGAGTTGCTTTATTACCCCCCCGGAGAGCTTTAGAGGATGCAAATCAATCAAACTGGCCTGACAAACATCGTCGCTTGCTCCGAGGTAAAAACACTAAAAGCTTGTCTGCAAGTGCTCTGTTGTCAAAGTATTCATGTAAATGCTGGTATTTCGGTTCCTTCATGTTGCTTGCGGCATGGCACTGGGTGGCAGTGTCAGTCAGAAATGTCCCCGTAACACGGATTACCATGAAAAACATGTTCATTGTTTTCTAGATCTTATTGTTCTTGGTCATGCACTGGCTTATTACTGCATGAATTTTCCTCCAGATCCACATGCTTTCTCCACTAATGCTGTTTTTGTTTGAAACTCATCACATTTTTGTCTGGCAAGGGCAAAAACACAGACATTTGGAATATGAATGTGCGGTTATTGGCTCATGACAGCCGTGACTCGACTATCAGCTGGCTAGCTTTACACGTCAACGATTCTGAACACAAACTGCAAATGTGGCGTTGCATTCCCACTTTTTATTTCGCGTTTAGACGAGCGTCTTTGGGTGGAAATCTGCATGCACACGGTGACGCTAAAGTGTGTGAAATTTGATGTAGTATGCATGCCAGGTGGCTAGGTGGCACTGTGACGCACTGCCATACAACTACACCAGGAGCGTTGAAACCTCGTTCTACGTCTCTCTCTAGTGCCGCGAAGTAGCCCACAGTCGAAAACCAAAACATTAACTTGGCTTAATTGCTGAAATGACTCCTGGACAGGTATCAGAGCAGCTAATGAGGCAACTTGAATGTCCGACCGATGTAATCCAACATGTTTGGCTGTACTGCACATGGATCTGACGTCAACACGTACAGGAGGATAGCCAGCTTGAGCAGCTCAGAGTACACTTTTGCGTTTTCAACCCTTTAGACGGGAACACGACAGTGGAGTGTTTTTAAGAGTTCGTTTTTCGTGTGTTTTTAAGCCCCCAAAACGCCATCGCCATCTAAACGAAAGGCACATCTGATAAAAAACATTTTTGTCGGTTTCACCCGGGAGCGTTGTGTAAAGCCAGCCTTAGTGTCAGTTTCGACCTCACTTCAATGTGAGTCTGATAAAAGACATCCTTGTTGCTCATTCATTTTGTGTGTTGAAGGAAATCTGGTTATCTTTAAATATTTCTTAGATTATTTGGTTTTATTGTGCAGTTAAATTGCTCATCAATTCTGCTGCAGAGAAAGAAAACTTCCAGTTTTCACCAGCATGTGCCTGAATGGTCATGTGATGCACAGTTTTAGGAGTATAATTATGGTTGCAGGTGACCTCTGAAACTGAGCTGTAACTCCTGCCTGGGTACACATCATATTTAACTGAAAAAGGACATTTTTAAATGTCTTTATATGCTCCATGGCTACTATAACATTTCCCAAGTTATTTCAAGTCAGTGTGGAAAAAACATTATTTTCCTGAACAAAACATATGACAAACAACATTAAACCTTGCCCACCCCTGCCTTAGCCCTCATGCCTTCTTTAAGACCAGAGACACTGTGACACTGGCACTCTTTTATACTCACTCACTCCTACTTGACACATGTGCTGGCAGTTACTACTAATCAGCCTCCATCTGTTGGGAGGGAGCAATCAAGGGTCATGACAGAAAGCATAGATAGAAAGAGAATATACCAAGATAAAAAGGATTTCTAATAGATGTACAGACACAGGTTTGAACATCATGTATACACATGATAAATACCTTTAAACTTCCTTTAAAGGAGCAACAATTCTCAGTTTATTTTATCTTCTAATGACATTTCCAAATAAACAGATATTTACTCTTTGTGTTTTAACGGAGGAATTAATTTCTTAAAGGTGCATTATGTAATAAATCTAAAGCAACTGGTCCTAATATGTCACAGAGACTCAGAAATAATGTTCATATAACAAACTGAACTCACCAACAACAACAGTACAGCTAAAATATTTGCATTAAAAAATATTGTTTAAACACATATTTACGTTTTGAAATCATGTTTTGGCATGTGGCGTCACCTACCAATCATTACAGTCAGTAGAGTCTCAGCTGCAGAGCAACCACGGGTTGCCAGTTACGTCATAAAAACGAACCCTAAAAGACCTCGGTATTTTGAATTTGAATGTAATAACGGTTTTTGGCCACATTCTTACATATGGCAACTTTAAGCAAGAGAAGATTGAAGTTTGGTTTGTGTCTGCAATCTCTGGATCTTATCTCATGGTCGTTGCTGTTTCCTCAGGAAAAGCAGAAACATGTCTCCAGCAGGAGGTTACATCAGCTCCTGGAGCGAGAACCTGCGAACGCTGCATCTCTAAAGAGACAGAGAGAGTGAAGCAGCAGGTGCAGTGGGAGGGGGGTTTTTTGTGTGTGAGAAAGACGTGAGAAGTGTGTTTTGAGAATATTAAAATGGGCCCTGCTTTTATGTCTCAAAGATTAGTATTCAAAGCAACTGCTCCATTTCCAGTTGCCAACAGCGTCTGTGCTGTGGAAACTAATCTCGTATATTTACTGGTTTAGAGAAGGTTTATCTTAACAAGTGAAGTTGACACAATAGGCTTTTGTCTGTGTGCAAAAAATATGATGTAATATTTTTTTACAAGAGGTTTCTCTTTATTTGACCTGTCCAGTGCGGTAACCACCCTCGATACCAAGTTAATCAACTTTAAGGTTTACTAGAAACTGTGAATCACAGTGGATTTTATCAGCAGTAATAATAATAGTGTTTTTATCATCATGACACACTGGGAGGCAGTCATATGCAGTAAGCATAGCACGAATCATTTAACCACTGATATTGCACTATAAAGGGAAGAGATGGGATGAAGTGTGTATATAATAGAAGCCTAACCTTCCAGCAAATATTTTAGTATTACTGGTGACTTGATATCATTAATAATAAAGCTTTTTTTGGACTGTTTGTTCATGGTGACGATAATTATTAGGTAATTAGTCATACTTTCATGTTTCATCCTGTCACCTCTCTTTATTATATGTATATTATTATATTTTTATTGACTTCACCGTCTTTTCCTCTTCACGGCAAAGAGAAGAGCACATTCTCGTCTAAACTTTCCCCTGTGGGATTTATTGTTTCTTCGCACTTCCTTTCAGCTTGTTTGTTTCATCTTAAGGTTGAGTGCAGATGTCGTGTCGTAGTTAATGTTTATGTAAGTGGGTTAATCTGTACGCTGTTTATCTTGCGGTCATGTTAGCTTGTGTATCAGAGTGGTTTGTTGATGCCCGGCTTTGTTTGTTAAACGTCAAACACTCTGATTCTCATCTTTCTTGGACGATGAGGGAAAATGTCTCCTTTATCAACGTTTGACAAACACTCTACACGCTCACCCATGACAGCATGCGTGTGTGTGCTCACGGTGTGTTTGTTTGTTTTTTTATTTTTTCATGTATGGATTTCTCTTTCATGTCAGCAAGTTGAACCAGTGCAGAGGGAAACATACTGAGGGAAGATGTGTCAACAGTTCCTGTTCAACACTTCCCTCCTCAAAGGGAAAGTCAATGTCACTGAGAGAGAGACAGAGAGAGCATGGGCATCTGAACACAGACCAACTTTTCACACAATAGTGAACAATGTGACTTTGACATAAACGTGATAAACTCAGAAAGAGTGAGATATCACTTTTCCATCACAGGAATCCCAATCAGGTTTTTATCACTAGCTGAGAACAAGGAGACTGAACTCCCCTAACATGAATTGTAGATAAAGTCATGTGAAACTGGGGCTGCAACACTGTTCCAGTTGGAACAAGGGCCTTTCTGCAAGGAGTTTGCATGTTCTCCCTGTGTGTGCATGGGTTTTCTCTGGGTTCTCGCACAGTCCAAAAACATGCAACATGGGGATTAAGTGAAAAGGACACTCAAAATTGGCCATGAGTGAGAGTCCCTGTGATGGACTGGCGAACTGTCCATGGTGCGACCCCGCCTGTCGCCCTATATCAGCTGAGATTGGCACGCTTTATCAAGGATAAAGCAGTAGAAAATGGATGGATGGATGGCTAGTTCTGTGATTTCAGCTTTTTTAAATGTGTCTATTATAATAATAATAACAATAGTATATTTGCAAGAGTGACATTTTTCACTATTTTCCACCATTTTCTGGACCAAACAACAAGGGGATTGAGAAAATGATCGCTAGGTTAGTCGATATTAGAAAACTATCAGTTGCAGAACTGAAATGTTAGTGAATGGTGTATCACATTCTAGTTCCATAACCAAAAGTATCTAGTGTTTGCACAGGAAATAATTTAGTCTGGATTGACCTTTCACATTATCACAGATGGCTTCAGGGTCTGGAAAATAGTTAAAGACAATTTAAGCTTTTTAAGTTACGCTGACTTTAGTCTAAGGCTTAATCTGCCAGAAACAAAAATGTTGTTGTCTTCTCAGTGATAATTAGAGAACACTGCTGTGTTTTTCAAGACTATTCAGTGCATCATTCATGTTTAGCCATGGGCCTCAGCTGATTGTTGTGAATGTTTTTTTTCTGAATGTGCAGCTCCATCTTAAACTGCTGGATCATCATCATAGTGTTGTTGGTTTTAATCAAGTAAAACGAGCAACGTGCAACAAAAGCACACATTTGTTAATCAGTGGGCTTGTGCGCGTTCAGCAGATTCCACAGATTTCCGACGTGCGTGGAGGATTCTTCTGGCCTCCTGTCCTCTCTCGACACAAACCCTCCTCTGTTGTTCCTACAGTGGCCGGAGCACCCAGAAGGTGACTTGATAAATTGAACAGAAAAACACAGTTTTGGTGTAATATTCTGCCATTAGACGGCTAAAACTTAACCAGTTAATTCCAGCCTTTCAGAAGAGGACACATCAGTAACTGAGACTTTTACTTTTAGTCTGAGTTGTTGTTTGCAGAAAGCTCTAAAACTTTTTTACCAGGAGGAAAAAAATTATTTACCAAGAAGCCGAAAGGTCTTATCACGAGAAAGTGTGTTCATCAGCAGGATAAATGTTCAGAACACACTCCTGAGGCTTTGCAGAGTTTTAATGGAATCTGTGAGAAAACAATGCTGGCAGCTAAACTGCCAATAATATCTAATGTTTTGTGTCTGGAGAAAAGTGTGTGTGTGTGCGTGCGTGCGTGCGTGTGTGTGTGTGTGTGTGTGTGTGTGTGTGTGTGTGTGTGTGTGTGTGTGTGTTTTTCTATACTTTCCATGATTTTGGTCTATTGCACTGAGTGTGTGATGTGTTTCTATATTATGTTATGTGTGGTGGCCACAGGTGCCAAACGTGGGGTGACACCCAGTCAATCACAGGGCTACATAGAGACTATTCACGCTCACATCTACGGTCAATTTAAATTGTCCAATATATTGGACTGTGGTAGGAAACCGGAGAACCCGGAGAAAACCAACACACACACACACACGGAGCAGATCATGCAAACTCCATGCAGAAAGGTCCTTGTTCCGACCAGGTCGCCAAACCCGGGTCTTCTTGTGTGCTAACCTATTCTCATCCCATTCCGTTTCATTCAAATTCCACTCTTGTAAGCAGTTTCACTGGAAATGGTCATGGTCATGCTTTCCATCTGCTCCTCCTGGATAATATCAGCCACCAAAGGTGAAAATAGTCTCTACTACTGAGAGAAAGAGAACAGTGGAGGATCGTGTGGGTGAGGTGTTAGTCTATAACAATGGACTCGCAATCACTCATTTTCTAGTGCCAGGTTGTGTATAAGAGAACATATTGAGTCAAGGCGCCTCAATTATTGTAATGTCACTGTTTAAACGTATTTAAATCAGTTGGGCTTCTGCCAGTGTTTTTATGGAGAAAGTGACTCAACGCTGACTTATTTATGGACATCGTTCATTGTCTGAGTGTCCACTTGACAGCGGGTGTGTACGGAGTGACGTGGAGGGAGGGTCAGGTCGGATTTGGTCACACTGACAAAGTTTAAAGTGACCAGCAGAGACTCCTGTGCTGTCCTGTATGTCGCTGTGATTTAACCTTCTTTGAAGCTCCCTCTGCTAAATTAAGAAACAACCTCATCCATACAGCGGAAGGGAGGTTCTGGGATTGCGCTGGAGTTTTTTCCTGGATGACAATACAGCTCTTACTCTTCCTGCCATCCCAGAATGAGACTGGACAGGACTGGGCGAGGGGACGTGATCAGAGGTCAACACCCACTATTCCATTGTCCTCGTTGGAGCCTAGAGTGACCAGGGCCTCGGACCACACCGGAAAACCGGTCCTTTCCTTTAAGGACCCTATACAGGCCCTTTCCCCAAATTCTTCGCACACCTTCCCAGCGGACCTCCAATCACATGCCTCAAAGGCTCGCTTCCTTCCTGGTGGTGAGCAGTCGGGAGTCACGTGGAGTCGAGCAGCAGCTCCACTTGTGATTGTTAAACAACACACGGCACAACACAACACCAGCATGCAGCAGCCACATGCATGTTCAACCTCGGCTTCATATTCATGGTTAACGACTCACAGGAGCTCTCGGTTATCTTTGTGCCTCTTGTTCTGCGTGAACAGACACCAATGGTGGAGGTATTTTTGTTTGTTTTTTTAAAATAGTGATGTTGTTGGTAACACGTGAATGTCACATACAGTGTTACTAACATACCCGTTTCCTCTTTGTGTGCTGTCTTTCAGGAGTCGTGCAGTGAACTGCGGCCGAGGCTCTGTGTCATCCAGAAAGGCTCTAATGGATACGGCTTCAACCTGCACAGTGAGCGGGCGCGGCCTGGCCAGTACATCAGAGCCGTGGATGAAGACTCTCCAGCGGAGAGGGCCGGCCTGCTGGCAAAGGACAGGATAGTACAGGTACTTTAATGCTGGTCGGTGCTGGAGCGTTGTGACTCCACACTGGGCTGTAAGTCGGCAATAGTCTTGTATAAAGTATGTAAAAGTGTAAAAGTACAAGTATCTTAAGCCTTCAGTATACTCGCCGTAGTGTGGGTTATACCGAGCCCATAGAAAGAGTGGTGTCCCAGAGGGAAAAGCCCTCCCGGTGATTCTAGTGGATTATGGGATGTTTGTCCAAATACGTGAAAACCCGAGAGACAGATAGTCATTTTGAGACCAACGTACGCGATGCGGAAAGTTGTTGTTTACTACTGTTGCTAGGCAGCGGACATTTATCGGCAGTACAAGTTGAATATTTTGGGTGTACGCCCCCTGCCATTGCGGCTAATACTGCAACAACCAATGCGCTGAACGTGCCCCCTATAAACGCATCCCCCCCCCCTACATACGTCCCTTTTAAAACCCTTTATTCAGGAAAGGGTTTTAAAAGGGTTCTCTTGATCAAAATGGTTCTTACTGGAACCATTAGTACTTTTAGAAGTGCAAGGATGGAGCCGCGGTAGCTCAGTGGTAGGGTGAGTTGTCTTTCATCTGGAAGGGCGTGGGTTCAATTCCTGGCTCTGCAAGTGTCCTTGAGCAAGACACTTAACCCCACGTTGCAGCATGCCATTGGGTGAAAGCTATAGTGTAAAGCAGCTCATCAAGACTAGAAAAGCTCTATATATAAATACAGAACCTTACCAACTCTTCTTGTTCTTCTTCTGATTTTATTTGGTAACGAGTAACAAACATAGTTAGAGGAAATGTAGTGTAAAAGTAAAAGTTATAGAAATATAACAAAGTCAATTACAGGTTGGTTGTTTTTTGGTCTGGAAATTTTAAATTGCATATTGTTAAACACATAATATGGGATTTCTTCATTAAAATATCTAAAGACAAGAACATTTTGTAGTAGTATACTTACATTAAACTGTTTCCAGCACTCTTTAAAGCCATAGAAATCTGTGTTTCTATCCATGCCTTTTAGTGACGTCATCCTCTTTGTTGTCTTCCTGTAGCTCAGGAAAGTGTTTCCTGTGGGAACACTGTCCTAGATGTTTTAGAGGTCTCCCCTGCTCCAACACACCTGATTCAAATGAACGGCTCGTTATCAGGCTGTTGTAGAGCTCGCTAATCAGCTGACTATTTGAGTCAGGTGTGCTGGAGCAGGACAGTGTTCCCACAGGCCCAGAGTCAGGAGAACCAAAGAAGACAACAATTCCCATGATCCCATGCTGCTTCTTGATATCGTCACACTTGGAGTTTTGTTATTGTTTTGATTGAGAGGCAGAAATCACATATTGTACCTATCATTTGCAGGTGTAAGGACTAAGGAAGTGAGCTGGGCCTAATTATTACATTATTTATTAAAGGTGCATTATGTAATAAATCTAAAGCAACTGGCCATAAAATCCTACTAATATGTCACAGAGACTCAGGAATGATGTTCATATAACAAACTGAACTCACCAACAACAACAGTGCAGCCAAAATATCTGCATTAAAAAAAAATCTTTTGCAGACTGCAAATCATGTTTATGTTTTGAAATCATGTTTTGGCATGTGGCGCCACCTACCGCCGTCTACCAATCATTGCAGTCAGTAGAGTCTCAGCTGCCGAGCAACCACGGGTTGCCAGTTACGTCAAAAAACGAAACCTAAAAACCTTTTGAATTTGACATTCTTACATATGGCACCTTTAAGTTATCATAATAAGCCAAAAATGTCCGTACGTATTGTGTATCCTGATTAGTCTGCCGCACTTCCGCTCACATTGTTCCCCGGGATAAAAATAGAGAAGAATGGTGTGACGTGTAACCATGCCTTCAACGACATTACGATGTATGAGAAAGCCTGCTGGATGTGAAAGGCGTCATCCATATTTAGTTGGCTTTGATTTGAAAATGGCAATTTTAAATATCATTTATCCACTTTATTTTGGCTCCAGCACCCCGAACAGCCCTCGAGAAGATAAAGCATTTGGAAATAAATGAATGAATGAATGAATGAATGAATGAATGAATGAATAATGATCTGCTGGGGTGATTCCTAAAGGGAGAAGCCCAAACAGAAGGAAGAAGAAGATTTGAAAATAAAAAGTTTTAAGTATCAGAGGAACATCTGTTTTTTTCCCATGGTTCAGTGTGTGGCCTGAAGACTGATGTGACTGAACCGTGAATGTGTGAGGTCTTAAGACCCAAATTGTGAACGTCACTGCCAGCACACTCACACTGGAATAATCAGCCTCTTAACTGATCTGCAAGTTTTTTTTACTCCTGTGTAGACTACTTTAAAGAGACATGTGTGTGTGTGTTTATCCTCTGAGATTTGTACAACATCAAATAACTAGAAAAGCACCCAGAGAGCGCAGACCTCCGCCAAGGAAGCGCAGTGCCTACAAAATAGCGATAAAAATAGTGATAGCGTCTACGGATCACACCCAAATTTTAATCACTTGTTCCTGGTCTTATTTTGGACATTTGATGAAGATTTCATCCAAATCAGTCCGTGCCTTTTCCAGTTATATTGCTAACAGACAAACAAACAAACTCCGGCGAAAACATATAAGGTCAATAATATACAGCATGCTGACATTTTCTAATCTAAATTAAGTATGGCTGCATAACACAATTCAACATACAGTATGTGCACGTAAACACCTAAAAAAAAATCCAAGTAAAAAATAAATAATAATACATTAAATAAAAATAATTAAGAGTTAGAGAAAACAAATTATCTTATTGGGAATAAATCTGCCTCCTGTGAAAAGTCCTTAGCTGACTTCGCTCGACCTATTTACACCACTGTATTTTTATATTGATATTTTCTCTGATGGTACTTGGTGTAAAAGGTTTTGAGAACGACTGAAGTAACACAATTTGCTCTTGGGGGCCCCCTACAGCTGGTAAACGTTATTGTAGTTCAGTCGTATGTGTCGTTTTTTCTGTCATCATGGTGCATCAAAACTTAAAAGTTCTATAGTACAGTTTAACAAGAAATAACATCTTAATATCGATACAGAACAACATCCACAATATTTTCAGCAATATGACTTTAAATGTATGTAGTTTTAAATGTTTAATGTGACATTTTACCACCCAGTGTGTGTGTATGACTGTGCTGGCAGATTAGACATTAAATCAGACTGGGACGAGGGCAGAGGGATTAAACCGCAGAACCTCAAATCAGTGGTACTTGTCAGGGGTTTCCAGCTCCCCCAGAGGGCCTCAGACAGCCACACCACCCACTGAGAGGCACAGCTTTGTGTGGAGCCAACCACCATTGTTACTACTATTACAGGCCGAGCAGCTATTGTCCAGCTTCCTCTTTGAGACTGGCTTAGATATGATGGTCCACCCTGTGTCCTAAACACATGTACACTCACCCACACAAACTCATACGACAGATATGAATCATTCCCTAGCTCCTTACACTGACCAGTAACTAATTCTACCCATAACCCTGAAATCAAGTCTTAAGCCATTTTAAGTTTTAAGGAAACTCGTGACTTACTGTTTACAGATGGATGGGCAATAATTTCAATGTTTTTTTCTTCAATATCAGTGCAATAGAGGTTCAATATATATTGAAAAACTTAAGTGTAACACAACAATAATTATCCATATCACCTGATATTAAACTTTTTCATCAAGATTGTCTAGCTCTTGTCCGCAGTGCCCCTTTATTTTTTTAAAGCAGGATCTTGACTATTTTCTGACATGAGGTATTAGTATTTCTTAGTATGTCAAGATATGAGAGTTAAGATTCATGTCCATCATTATTTACAAGACAGGCCAGGAATCTTTATTGGTGCAATTACCTGTACAATATCACTGTTTTATTAGTTATTTGATTGTGTAATGTCTTGTATGTATGTATGTACTTCAGGGTGTGGTTTAAGTAATAAACCTTTATAGGTTTCTCCTTTACTCATACCCTTTTCTCTCCATTGTTCTGTTATTTTTCAGATACAGTATTTATGTGAGTTAAAATGATTCCTGTAATAAAACAAATGAAATAATACTAAAATATAGACAGGGTGGATAATATATCAACAGTATAAATTAAACTGAGCACTCTATGAAGGTTCGTTTTCTGATTTGGTAGGTTAGAGTGTATGTGCATATATATACACACACAGGATTTCCTGTCTCAGAGCCTCGGGGCAGCAAAGTGATAATATTCAGAAAGAAATCCTGACAAGAATTTGAAAAACAACAAGAGAAAAAAAACGTTTGTTCGCTTCTCTGTGGGACCAAAAAATAGAAGTATTTCCACATGTGCCACAGGTTTAATAAAGCCTTTTTTTTTTCTTCCCTCCTCCTCAGGTGAACGGCGTGTCACTGGAGGGGAAGACGCACTCACAAGTGGTGGCTGCCATTAAAGCTGGAGGGAGTGAGGCTCGGCTGCTGGTGGTCGACCCTGACACTGACGCTTTTTTCAAGAAGTGCAGAGTGGCCCCCAACCTGGACCACCTGACTGGTGAGGAAACACACCGACCATAAACGTTTCACCACCGCTAAAGTTAGTGGTTAGACCCAGGATTTTTAAAACTGGGCGCACCTCTTACTTCAGTCCCGCGTTCAAACTCACTGACAAGTTAACAATTTTATGTCGCCAATGCACGGCTTAGCTTAATTTATTGTGTTCATCTTGGTCTCGTGTTCCCACCAATGCCAGTCAAACACATTTTCATCACAAACACGTCTCCACACATTGCCAGTTTACTGGCTCCGCGTGTCTCTTCTCCTTTATTCCCCTCTCCTTCTGTCTCTCACTACATCCTGCTTTCTTTCTCTGCCAAGACACACAGACAGACAGACAGGCAGACAGAGAGAGAGACAGACGGACAGAGCCAGCTTCCTGCCCCCACCTCTTGTCAATGTCCTGCAGAGAAAGTTAATCTTTTAGACATAAATAGATTGGATCAGACGGATTACACGTTGTTGTCTCATCCCCGTTAAAGTTTAGCGCCTAACAATGGGACGACACCTGCAAACCACGATTCATGCAGAATCCAATAGTCCGACAAAAACAAGGACAACTTAACAACTTTAGTCGTATCCTGTGGCCTTCACCAGCAGACGTGTTGACCTGAGTTTAACTTTTCCATTGGTCATACATCAGGTTTATAACTCCACCAACAGCTGAAGGCCAAGCTAAGACAGAAGATATACCAGGTATTTCCACCAGCTCCCTCCAGGGGGCGCCCTAATACAGCCTGATTGATAAGTTCATTGCCCAGCATCTAATCCTCTGGGCAGGTGGTGTGTGTGTGTGTGTGTGTGTGTGTGTGTGTGTGTGTGTGTGTGTGTGTGTGTGTGTGTGTGTGTGTGTGTGTGTGTGTGTGTGTGTGTGTGTGTGTGTGTGTGTGTGTGTGTGTGTGTGTGTGTCTTCAGGCAAAAAGTGTGGAGTGCACTCATGTAACCATGGCGCTGCCGGCTGTTGGCACGGCAACAGTCATTTTACAAGGGGAAACCCTGTGTTTCCAGGAAATATTCGAATAGAACACCACAAAAATGAATCTTAAAGGTGATTAATTAATTAAGGTTCGATTATGACAGTATAATCTGTTGAAAAGTACCGACTTTCTTCATCTACACAGTTTATATTCACTGTGCCTTAAAACAAGCCGTCTGAGCTTTATTATTATTGTTATGTCTTTCAACGAATTGTACATTTTTGCCCTTCAGCTTCAGCTTTTGATCTTTTTATTAAGGTTTTCTTCTGCTGATTATTGGATTACTTTCCATTTTATTGTTTTATGAGTTAAATCTGGACTGAAAACAGCCATTATAAAGGCTGTTTAGACATAATAGACAATATCTGCTCCATCACTGCTCTCCAGGTAAAGCATCAAGACCGCAAATACTGCAGTCACACTTTCCCTGACACCACTTTCTTTTTTTTGGACTCCCAAATCAAACTTCCACATGTGGTAAAGACAGAAAGTTGTCCATATCTGCCATATGTTCTTGATAGTATGAAACAAGAAATGTTAAACTACATTGACGTGGTTTTAGGTGAGTTTAAATCCACAAATATATCTTAAAAATGTCTTACATGGCACTTCTAGGAACAGTATTGGAGTAGTTGAAACTTCCACCAGTGTAGTTTGTGGTGTTAGTAACCAGAGAGAGATTCCAGTCAAGTGTTACCGGGGAAACTGCCTGCACTCCACATGCTGCCCACTCAGCGGGCACCTGCAGCCTACACTGACTCTGTGACTTCAAGACTAACACACACGAGAACACTCATAGACATAATGCATTCCCGAGCCTCTTGACCTTAGCCGCCACAAATAAATGCCTAATATTTAACACAAACGTAGGTTAAACTTGTAAAGCCTTAAAAGCTGTCACGATGTGCTCAAATGTCCTTGCTTTCTATAAAAAAAAATGTTGGTCTTCACAAAGATATACATACAGGTGCACACACACACACACACAGCACCTTTGTTTGGTTTCCTAGACACTGAGTCCAAGTGGCCTCTCAGGTTGGATCTGGAACTGAGTTAGGACCTGGAGAGGCTCCTCTCAGACACACACACACACACACACACACACACACACACACATTGCGGAGACAAGAGGTGGAGTCGAGCCTCAGATTAACTCTAAAGGACCAGCTGCTGTTTACTATATCAGCTCATTAAAAGCTATAAACACTTTTCGGGGGTGAGGAGGATCGCAGCGATGGAAGGTAAGGAAGGTGTCAAACATCTGTCGTGATGTCCGTGTGTCTGTCCGCAGCTTCTCCAACTCTCAAAAACACCGCTTCGTGTCAAGCGTGGGGTGAATAATCTGCAGGTCAATCTGCAGATATGCGATAGGTAGAAGGCCCCGTGGCTTCATCTCAGGAAGTGGAAGAGAGGACCAAGGGGAACACCATCTCAGAGAAGATGAACCACGCGTGAATAATAGATGAGCTGCTCATACCTGTGCTATGTAATAGAGTCTGTGTTGGTGGAATGAAAGGTGAGCTGCAGAAAGACCAGAGAGCAGCTCTCTGCTCTGATGATGCAGCACTGAAGGACTGTAGGTATCAGGACAGTTGAGACCAGAGAGACGTTAGTGCTGACGGTGCAAAGGAAGGCAGGTAGAGAGTTGTGTTGTGTGGACTGTGTGACTGATGCTTGTGTCATTTCCATGTCTACAGGTCCACTGCCGGAGCCTGTCGCTAATGGAGGAATGGAGGAGAAGGTAAGAGTCATCATCATCATCATCATCAGCGGCGAATAACAACGCCTGTCGTGCTACGATTTGGATTTGAAATCGGCTTTCTGCAAAATCCAGAAGAGGGATTTGCTCTTTGAAGTGTGTGAAGAGCAGTCGGTCTCCCGCAGCGACCACTTCCCTCTTCACTGAAGGAGCCGCTCTCTTCCTGGCAGAGAGAGAAGAAACAATAATAGTTCACTTTGAATGCTCTGCAGCTCCCTGTGTCACACTAACTGTGACCCCGGCAGGGTCAAGGTCAAGCAAGTAACATGCTGACTTCTTTTTTCTTTTTTTTTTTTACTCCATAAAAGAAGTGAGAGGCTGGTGGAGTGAGTTCTTAATCACATGAGACGTGTACTGAACACACTTTCCTGTGATTGTTTGAGTGTTCATTGTACACTGGGCTGGCTGAAAACCTCGCCCAGCCAGTACTCCATTAACTCTGAATTATTAGAAAAGGTTTGACCAAGAGTATGTGCAAAATAATTATTGTTAGTAACTCCTCACAGAAAAGCCCTTGTTCAAACCAGGATCTGAACTAGTGACCTTATGATTTGATGGGTTCTTAAAACCCGAGTTTCTCATCACTTTTACGTGACGCACTTGTTGTGCAATGCTGTTTTTGTGACCCGTTCTCCAAATGTGTTATTTCAGAAAACTCACAGGACTGATAGCAGAACTGAACAGTCAAAAACAAACTTCTTTAAAGCTTAACTTTGAGACTGCATACGGCTCCTGAAGAGAGAAAAACAATTCAAATCCAAGGTTGCCTCCCTGTGGAGGATTCTGGTACTGCATCAAGTCTGGAAAAAAGGATGAAAGCTTCTTCCATCCATCTTCTACCGCTTTATCCTCCACATTTATAGTCAATAGAGTGTCCAATTTACCTAGTCCCCATATTGCATGTTTTTGGACCATGGGAGTAAATCCTTGCATAAAGGCCCTTGTTCCAAATGGGTCACAAACCTTCTTGCTTCTTGACCACTACACCGACCGTGTTGCCCATGAGAGTTTCTGCACTGCTCTAATGTTTCCTCTTTGCTGCCTAAAACATCTGTCCATGCATGTCTTGTTTTCCCCCCTGCAGGTGAACGGTCGACAGGCCAAAGAGGCAGCGAGAGACTCCAAGCTGTCAATCAGTCCTTCTCCGTCCAGCGCCTCCTCCAACGCCTCGCTCACAACCCCGCCCACAAACACCCCACCTGAGGTACGTGACAGCACAGTCTGCAGCATGACTGTCTTTTGCAATGTCAATAAACGCACACACACAAGGTGCATCATGGTTTTTTTCCGTCTTTCTTTCTTTCTTTCTTTCTTTCTTTCTTTCTTTCTTTCTTTCTTTCTCTCTTTCTCTCTCCAGGGTTTTATGCCAGACGCCATCCCAGCTCTGAACCTGTCTCTGCAGCAGGTCAAAGAGCTCGCTCACCAGAAACGCTCCAACAAGAGAGCCCCGCCCATGGACTGGACCAAGAAAAATGAACTCTTCAGCAACCTATAGGGCACTTCCACACATACACACACATACAGTATATACACAGATATTTTTTTTTTTTTTTTATCATAGTGATTCTTAAAACAAAAGAGATATTTTTATTATAATGACATTAAAATAGCAGTTTAACTACTGGCAGCAAAAAAAAAAAAAAGACGCCTTTTTTGTAAAATACTCTTCTATTCTTCTTATGACGGCTCGTGTTATCATAATCCACATATTATACATATATAATGTGCTACAGTGAAAGATTTATATGCCAATGAGTGTGAACTGGACCATGTGGACGATGTGTATGAATGTGTGCATATTATAGCTATTTATGCCCTGTCACTATGTGGGCATGTCTACACACACACACACACACACACACACGTTTACGCAGTGATTTCCATTTCATATGGACGGCCTAAACAAAGTGTTATCCCTAACCAGTTAGTGCCTAACCTTAACCTTATACTAACCACAACTCAAGTCTTAGCCCCTAAACTTAACCACTATGTCAGAAATGACATATTCAGCCTCCATTAGGACCAGGTCTTGGTCTCCATGAGGACTACTGGTCCTGACAAGGTCAGGTTTTATGCCAGAAAAGGTCAAAAAAAACTCTGATCCCTGTGTAATGCCTGTGGAAATGAGGAGCATTTGATCATATTTAAATAAGCGTCGCTCCCTTATATTAAAGCTGCTGTACGTAAGATTGTTCATGCGTTATTCATGAGTTTTAATGCCAGTGAATAAACAGATAAACAGATAGTGACTTAAACAAAAAAAAACATACGCAACCTTCTTCATTCCCTACAAAGGCCTATGTAGCTGATTTGGAGATTGGTCGGAAATCTAAAGGATGTGATGTTGTGCGGCTCCAGTATGCCTCGGGTAAAACTGGCAGCTGAATTACGGAGACGCTTACCGAAGCAGTGAGTAGCTAGTAGGATAAAAGGAAGTGTAGTTTGCGTAACAAACGCATGAAAAGAAAAAGAAGATGGAGACTTCAGGGAAGTGACCGATGCCGATCAGAAACTAGTGTTGGTTTCGTGACCCGAGTGAAATACTGCAGTGCAGTTACAGCCACACAACTGTTGCTTTGGAACTAAAGTTTAGCCCCTTTACAGGTAGAACCCTAAGCCTGGACACCTATTAAAGCGCCGTGTTCATTTTGTATCAAACCAGCCTGACAATCACTTTAGAGCTGAAACATCAGACTCAGAGTGGAAACACACTGAACGTTATTTTACCCGAATTCCCCAAGATGAAACGTGTTTCTGTTTTTGATTTATTTGGGTAAGTATTCACTGAAGGCTTTAAACTGGAAAGAACTGTATATTAAAGTCGGTTATTTTACAACGCATGTATATATCTCATACCATGAAGTTTTCCTCTTATTGAGCTATGATTTTTATGATTTAGTGAAACACCATCTTTTGAATAAATGTGAACTCCAGTTAATTCTAAGTAACTTATACCATCCTCTGAATGGCTGTTCAGTACACGTGTGTTTAGCACAGATTTCTATTGCTCCTGCGAGAGAATTTACACTTACATTTCAATTGATGTCTTAAAAAAAGAAAAATGGTGTGATTTCTTTTCTTGGTTTTTTTTTATTATTTCTATGCCTGTGCTTCACTAGATTTTATGTATTTGTCCAATTTTGAGAAAAGTGAAATTAAATGATTGAACAACATGAAGAGGGTTTTTTTTTAAAATATAGCTTGTGTAAGTGATTTCTATCGGTCATTGCAACCACAACAACACTATCCTGTGGTGTTCAGTTGAAAATTAACATCATGGAGATTTAAGTAAGTCACACGTTGAAAGGGTAAGTGTAAGGATTAGCGCCATCTAATGGTGAGACTGCAGATTACAGAGACCTCTGCTCGCCGCCTTTTCCTGTAACAGAAGAGGAAACTACAGTGCACAAACTCAAGAGAATGTCATTCTTTTTTTTGTGCTAGTGATTGATTTGTTTGTTTGGGTTGGTGCAGGATCATTGTGGTGCAAGATGGCCTCTATAAAGCATGACATTTGTGCATAGTGCATATAAAAGTCTTACTGCAAGGCCAACACCAAATAATTTTTCATTCTAAAGCAATTACACACTTTATCAAACATATTTTTGGGTGTATTAGTTTGCCGACAATAAACCCACTTCAGTAGCAGTTTTTCTCAAACTTTTTTTGACAAATAATTGCAACAAGAGCAATTTTGTGCATAACATAACACTTGTGACAACCTCTATTGCTATTTTTGTAACAGTAATATTAGTAGTAGTAGTAGTATCTTAATATGTAAACCATATTAAGGCATTTCTATCTGCTTGATAAATGAATCACAACTTAATTTTATGCACAAAACAAAACAAGACTTAAAATTAAAACAAGCAGTTGACCAAAAGGACATGGTCACACTAAACATTAGTGAAAATACATATGATTTGCTGTTGTTTTAAATCATTTTAATGTGCTTTTATTGTGGTTAAGGTCTTGTCCATCCATCCATCACCTACCGCTTTATCCTCCACACGAGGGTCGTGGGGGGTCAAACTCAGCTGACATAGGGTGAAAGACAGACACAGATCACAGACGCAAACTTTACCCAATCCCCATATTGCATATTTTTGGACTTTGGAAGGAAACCTGGGGAAAACCCACACACACACGGGGGAGAACGTGCAACAAACTAACCATGTGGCCCTCTCTTGTATTATAGTGTCTTATAGTGGATTTAATATAATCTCAACTGATACCTGTTTGCATTAAAGCAGCTACATATCACCAGTGTATGGTATGACACTTTCTGATGGCTGGGCTGTGATGAATCGAGTGACACACTCGACTCTGCTTCCTCCTCACTTTATAGAGGTCAATAGCATCTTTCAGCTCATCGTTTTTGCTTCATTCTCACTGCTCTCAGAGTTATTTTCAGTGTCTGTGGGCAGTGGATGCATGTGTGCAGAAGCAGCCGTGTCACAAGGTAGTATTAGAAACAGATTTCTTTCAAATTTGGGTCAAATTTGTCAATTTGTGTATTTTATTTCAGAAGGTGACGCAGGAATCATTTAGAGTTAAGAGGTTTGTTCACTATCGTGCACGCAAACCTGCTTTTCCCTTGTCCACGTTCTCTCTGTAAATTAAACGTAAACCCTCCGTTCTGACCTTTACAGACCTATAATTTCTGAACTTTCATCAGATCTCTCAGTCTGTTGATTATGTCGCGTTTGCAGGACTCATCATTGCAGGAAGACGAGCAGGAGAGCTGTTATTTTTTTGTGTGAGCTCCTGTCCTCTGTGCCCGACGTGTCACTCTGTCTCCAGCAGCTGTCTCTCACTAATGACCTCAACCTTTCTGCTCCTCCACTCTCCTTCTGGCTCTGCCATCATTATCACCGTTCACTGTCACACTCTGTCCTGCTCGCCCTCCGTCTCTGCAGGATAATTATCCTAATCTGACTTAATGACAGTGACGTACATCAGAGTGAAATGAGGACAGCGGGGCAAAAGATAACGGTAATGGTGATGATGAGAAGGACGTTCTAATGTTGCTGTTGATCTTTGTGTAGACACAAAAACAGTTTGATTGTTTGGGATGGTGCATGTAAGGACAGGATGGCCACCAATTCAAACACTGTGTGTGTGCAGGTTTTCTCCAGGTAAACCCTGGCTTCCTCCCACAGTCCAAAAACATACAGTTTGGGTGTTTAGCTTCATTGGGCGCTCTAAATTGATCCTAGGAGTGAGCGTGAGAGTTTGGGTTAATTCCAATTCCTTGCTTAACCCTCAATCTCAAAAATGCGCTCTCCCGCTAGTGCAAGTGCTGTCCCGATTCTCAGAAAAATTAAGTTGAGGGTCAAGTTTAAGGTCTGTATCGCCCTCAATATTGAGATTTTCCGAGACCCAGAATGCAATGCGTGTTTTCACATAAAAAAGATGGCGCTGAAAGCAGCGAAACGAGTACGCTACAAATTAAGTATTTTCTTTGTTAATAGAGATATAAAAAGTATGAAAACCATTGTATTATCTTAGTTAAGGCCCATATTATGGATTATTTACGTCATTGTTGCGTAACATTTATTTTTATTTTACGATCTTTTGTCAATAGCCGGCGGGTGCGGGACAAGCGATCGTTTGCTATGGTTTACTTTTCAATAAGCCGTGGTGTGTGGTAACTGTCAGCTGAATATGTCCGTGGTTGTGGTATTTGTATGAGTATCATCTTATAACTAACTGACAACCTAATAACTTGACTGACAAACGGATCGTAATAAATAATCGTGACGTAAATGTGTTCTTCTTCTTCTTTTTTGGAGTTGACAGACTGGACGCAGCTTTCGCGTTATTTACATTTACATTTACATTTACATTTAGGGCATTTGGCAGACGCTTTTGTCCAAAGCGACTTACAATAAGTACATTTGTCACAAGAAAGGAACTTTCCTATGATACAAGTGCTGAAGGTAGGAACATATTAGTACTTTAGGTTAGTGCTATGTAGGGTCGAGGTGAAGTCTGAACAAGTGAGTCTTGAGTCTTTTGCGAAAGATGGCGAGTGAATCTGCTGTCCTGACGATGGTCGGAAGTTCGTTCCACCACTGAGGTGCCAGAGCAGAAAAGAGTCGGGACTTCGTTGAGCGGCCTTTGTTTGCTCTCAGGCGTTATTCTGCCCCCTACAGTCTGAAGACGTATCTGCATTTAAGGGGTGTCCCATTTCTAAGTGACAAAATAAACCTCAACATTTGGTTTTGAGGGCCAGTTAAGATTAAGGGTTGAGCTTGAGGGTTAAGATAGGAATTGGAGTTGGCCCTAAGTCTCTAATGCAACAAATAGAATAAGGCCTTCTAGCTCTTTGTTACATATAAATCCAAAAAGACTTGGATGTAACCCTGTTTTCTGCTCATTTTCTGTGCAAACATTAAACACATGGGCCGTGAAACATCACCGAACCGACTGAGGACACAACGAATACATTACTTGCCTCCTCTTTCCCTGCATGAGCCCACTGAACCGCGAGAAAGGCGACGACGCCACGAAGGAAGACAGGGGGAACTGTGACGTTGATAATTAAGATGATGAAGGGCAGGTGCAGGGTGTGCTGTGGATCTTCACAGCTTAGGTGCAAAACACGGCTGGTTGCTGTGCAACCCTGTCCACCAGGGGGTCCTTGTAAGGCCTGGAGCAGGGTTGAGACAAGGGGTTGACACAACTCTACCTTCAAACTCTGCAGTATGCTAAAAATAGACAAAGAGCATATGTGTGTGTGCATGTGTGTTGTTATATGCACAGGGATTCAAAAACTGAGATTTCATAGAATAAGTGACAACAAGTGTGTGAAGAGAGATGGAAAAGCAGATGATTTTGAGGGGAAAAGTAAAAAAGTGACACACATCAGTGACTGAAAGCAAAGTGTGAAGCACTAGCTGAGTGGTACATAAGGCTGCTGTAATATGATCCTCTTTCTGTCCGTCCTCTCTGAGAAAGCTTCATCCCCTTCTGCCTTACTTTCCTCATGCACACACACACACACACACACACACACACACACACACACACACACACACACACACTCATACACACCATCTCCTTTTATAAAAATACCCAAGGACAATCCTCACTATTAATAGGAAGTGTTGTCAACTGGCTCTGGAGAAATGGGACCTTCTGTTCGGCTAACTATTTTTGCGGTCCCTTTGTGTCCGCGACCCTTTTACGCTGTCAATCACGTCAACTTTCCAGACTATCACGGACAATATAAACATGTTACATACCCCCAAAAAAAACATAAACATAATGATTTTTAAAGAAGACGAAAAAGTCAGTCTTGCCAGTGGTTCTCAAACTTCTTCTCACCAAGCACCACCTGAGACAATATTGAGCTCTTGCAGTAACACCATAATCACCAACATTTAAATACAGTGGTGTAAATACACTACCATTCAAAAGTTTGGGGTCACTTAGAAATGTCCTTATTTTTTAAGGAAAAGCTCTTTTTTTTCAATGAATAAAACATTAATTGAATCAGAAATACACTCTGTACATTGTTAATGCGGTAAAATGCGGTATTCCAGCTGCAAACGTCTGGTTTTTAATGGAACATGTACATAGGTGTATAGAGGCCCATTTCCAGCAACCATCTCTCCAGTGTTCTAATGATACACTGTGTTTGCTAATTGCGTTAGAAGGCTATTGGATGATTAGAAAACCTTTGAAAACCCTTGTGCAATGATGTTAGCACAGCTGAAAACAGTTTTGCTGGTTCTTTGACGAAAGGGCAAAATTATTATTTTGAATAAAAATCCTTATTTCTAACCTTGTCAATGTCTTGACTATATTTTATATTCATTTAGCAACTCTTTTGATGAATGAAGTGTGCGTTTTAATGGAAAAACACAAACAAATTGCACAGGAGACCCCAAACTTTTGAACGGTAGTGTATACTCTGTGTTTCTGATTCTCCTCGAAGTACCACAAGTCAAAGCTTGCGTACCACTGGTGGTCCACGTACCGCCGTTTCAGAACCATACTCAATCTCTTGCCATGTTTCATTTCTTTAAAGTCCACACTCTGAGTGTCAGCCATGAACTAACTGCCACAGAGCATCGTTCCAGAGCAGCAGGGATAGACCGTTATATCATATTTACTTGACTCCTCTTTCAGCGTCCGGCTCTTTCGGGTTGCAGCGCTGGAGCATTAATGGAGCTCCACGCATACTGCACATGATTTATCGGCCCTGAGGTCGACCATCCTGACTTCCGCGATCCCCCCACCCCCCAACTGCTGCAGTTTGCCTGCATGTACAGTAAATGAAGTGCAATTCGAGCCTGAACACCTTGGATAAGAATTAGTGACAACACACCGGTTTTTTAGGAAGGACATACTCTCTGTGGAAATTGCTTATGTTTTTTGGAGGATTTTTTTTTTTATGTTAGATGATAAATAACATGGCTGGGATTTAAATACTTTAAATGCAGGGACTGGAAGGGTCAAACATGTTTTATTGCTCATGTTTCCAAAGCAATCTTCACAAATTATATTACTAAAAAGACTATTTCATTTGATTTAGAGAAAATTATTTATTTTGGCAGTTGTAACCCGGCACCATGTTAAGGTTTTGCAACAATAAAAAAATCACAGAGGTCACCTGCAACCGGGCTCCTATTGGACGACACCAGCTGTCAACACCCTACAGTTTCCACTCAGATGTGTCATAATTTATGGTCTATTTTCTTCTACAGAGCGACCATGTGCTACAAGTGTTATCCAAGAGGACCTGGAACTATAGTGACTCCTCAGGAAATGCTCATGACTTTATAAATCAAGTTGTTTTTGTTGTTGTTGTTGTTGTTCAATATATTCATATTGCCTGAACCAGAATACTATATCCACCTTTTATATTATGGTCTGTGGCTGTGACAAGCTGCTGTTTTGTTTTCGTGGGGGAAACAACAAAAACAAACACCCCCCGTATAGTCTCACAACCCACTTCAACACCTGGTAGAAAGCTTGAAATATGTTAATTATATGAAATAAGCATCGGTCACACCTGCTCTCTCTGTCTCTCTCTGAGTGTGTAAGTGTGTGTGTGTACTTCTATATCTATCTTTGTGAAGTCCAAAAACGTACAAACCTATCTTTGTGGGGACATTTAGTCTGAACGTTAAAAGTGCTTTTTCAGGGTCAAGACCTGGTTTCAGTTTTAGGGTTCGCATTGGGTTTAGGTTAGGGTTAGGGTTAAGGGTTAAGGGAAGGCACTTAGTTGTGATGGTTGAGAAAGGGAAAGCTGGAGAATGCATTATGTCAATGATGTGTCCTCACTGAGATATAAAAATAAGTGTGTGTGTGTGTGCGTGTGAATGCATGCATGCGTGTGTGTGTGTGTGTTTTGTAACCCAGGAATAGGGCTTGGGTTGGGACAGCACTTAAAGCTTAGCACCATTCCAGCTAAACACCTGTTATACACACACACACACACACACCTGTCTGGTGCATGCCATATACTGTGTCTGTCTCACAGTCTGTCTTTCTGTCTCACACCCTCACTTGAACATACTGTGACATACTCAGAAACGTTGACACTTGTGTCTGCAAGGTCACATTTCTATATCCTCTCACACGTGGGCTACACTTGTTTTTGGGGACTGCAGCCTCCGTCGGAAGCTGCCAGAAGCTTTAAGAGCTTCTTTCTGATTTAAGTACTGTACGTCCACTGTACCTACATCTTTCTCCTTGTCACTTCATACAAACAGCTGAAATAAATGGCACCGCCCAAACAAGGACTCTGTCTCCGCTTGTCAATAAAAACCAAGTTAGCGGGTGATTCTGTCCTTGGCAGCGTTCGCAGGTCTCGTCGAACTGCGTTGTGAAGTCGCTTCCATCTTGCTCATCACTCATCCATCATCATGTCATCGTTGCTGTTCCTCCAGCCTTGTGTACCCCAGATCATTCCCAGCCTATCCACGCTCAGGCCCGTATATGGCGGCACTATCCGACAGGGGAGCCACAGGGTTAAATATACTCTGAAGCTCCAAGAATGCCAAACTCCTCCATCTAACCTGACTGACTGACTGACAGCAAGAGAGAGAGAGAGATGGAAGCACACTGCAGGGCACAGGGGCTCACAATGGGCACATGTCATTGTCTCATTAGCATAAGCATTTTCTGATTGTTGTGACTTGACGTCAGAGCTATGACTTGCATTCATGAAACAAAGGTTTCACACTGTTTGAAATATTCCCAACAATTATACTGTATATTTCATAGTGTATGGTGCATTTAGGGTTAGCAGACTCAAACCCTTGTGGGACCCAGTGGTCTGATGGTTGATCTGTCCAGGGTGTGCCCCGCCCTTTTGCCCTATGTCAGCTGGGGTTGGCACAAGCAGAGCGACGCGTCACTCATGTGGAGGATAAAGCGGTAGACGATGGATGGATGGATGGATGGATGGATGGTGCTTTCACACTGAACTCATGTGACCCGTGATCGACTGTGTTAACTCAAGCAAACCCAGTTATTACTCGCCAGGTGCTAGCGATAGAGCTGTCTAGGTTCATAGTAAAGTATGACCATAGCAGGAAACCGAATTCCCTTGCTCTTCTTTTTTTCTTTCTAAACACTTTAAATGAAGTTCAAACAACAAGAACCACATGACACAATATATATGTCACACGAATACAAACGAGCGGAGACGCAAAAAAAACTACCAAAAAAAACAGTAAACAAAACAGTGTATAAAGTGCAAACAACAATGTAAAAAAAAGTGCAAAATACACACAAAGGGTCCACATTTTAAAGAATTATATTTTCCCAAGGGAGGAGCTGATCCCTATCGAGGGTTTTTCTCCTCCTGAGTTCTGATAAAACTTGTTTGTATACTGCATTACTGTCTATTATTCTTTGTTTTATGACAATTGCACACCGAGTTTTCCATTGTTGACTCTACAATGCAGATGACCAACTGCATGAGGTCCTAATGTTTCTGGTTTATTTTATTTTTTATCTATAAGTGAGTAAATTATCCATGTTAAGACCATTGTTTTTAAGTTTTTCACTATAGGTGAAATCTCAGGGGTTTTTTTTGTTCCCTTGCTCTTCTTCATCCGATCTCCCTCACTCTGCTCCAGCTCTTACTCGGGACGTACACATTCACCAACTGTCCTCCATTTAGTGGCTTTGTGTCTACTTCAGCGCATGTATATTTTGAATACGTGACGGATTTGTGCTGTATTGCTAAAACCTCAAAATAAACCTTAGACATTACCATTATCCTCACTGACTGTTAATAAACGTGGATGACTCGTCACCCTTTCCTCCTACTGTCCAATAGTGAAATCCGAACAATCCAGGATACAGGAAGTGCCATTTAGTGGTGTTGATGTCAGAGTCTGTGTAACAGTTATCACGTAGTGCTGAGGTCTACACCACCTGCCCGACCTAATGTAAGTTATTTTTGACATTTTAATTCAAATAAAACAGAACAATTAAACACTTATAAGACATGGTTTTCTTAGTTTCCCACCATGCCCAGTGTAGTATGTTTTATAAAAGACTAGGAATAGAGTATTGGCTGCTCCTCACTGCAAAACACAAACAGATCTTCTGAGGAGGAAGTGTCCAGTCTTTCCTTGGACCAGAGAAGGAGGGGTGTTGAGTGTCGGGGTTTACTCCGACTGAGATTCAATAACATAACAGAGCGACTTTGGAGCCAAGAGTTCGTCCTCACTTCATGTTGTCAGGGACACACGCACTTAAGACATGCACCTGACCTTCATTCACTCTCAGGCACAGTTTTTTCAAGGCACGTGGCTGAGATGATGGCAGCGGAGGAGAGGACATAAATCATGTGCTGCTGAAACCAGGCCATGTTTTAAGCAACTATTGAGATATAGTTACACAAGTTGTTTACATGCAGAGCATGTGTGCCTGCATTAAAACTTAACAGTCGCAAAGACGGCAAAACAATCACTATTCTCTTTCCCAAATCACAACATAGTTATTGCTCAACTCATTACTTAAGTATAAGACTTTATAGCATTATAGAGAAAGCGAGAAAGAGAAACTGAATTATTCACACAGCTTTAAAAGGCAGAAATCCCTGGCAGAACCAGATAAGTTCACGTAAAATAAAAATATAGTGGAGAATGTAGCTGCTAAAGAGCCAGATACTCTTCACAGAAGACGATGGAGATCAAACACAGCACTAAACGCCACTCAAGGTTGATTGTGTGGTCACAAATATAGACATAAACACTTTACTACCAACTGCCAACTACCATGTCTCAAATCTCAATATTTAACAAAGGAGTCTGGTCCCGGAGTCTGTGCTCCGGTCATGGAGGAAGTACTGAACAAATACTGAACAAATAGTTTTAATGAACTGATTCAGTTACACTGAGAACAACTGCTTTACAAGTCACTAGTGTGTCTCTCGTGTAAAAACGAAGTCAGAGCATTTTCATGCAGCCATGCAGTGATGACTCCGCCCACATAACCTAAACCGTGCCGGGACCATCGTGGAAAAGGGCCGTTAGATGTCGCATAGACTGTGTTTTCTTGTTGAAACGATAAAAATCAGCACATCTGCTATCTAGGCCTTGTAAACCAGTGCAAGTAGACATGGAAACTGTGTTGATAATAGACTGCACTAACGCTGACATTTAACTGATTGTGATGAATATTAATAATCATTTAAGGAACCTAGTGTTGTGGAAATGTCTCTGCTGCTGGTGAAGAATGACATAGAGGTTTTATTTTCATTGCAAGGAAAAGGTCATTCTTCACAGGAGTGATCCTTGCTGGAGAAAGACCCAGAGCAAAGTGAACCCTCCACATTTGTGTCTGAGCAGCACTCCCTTCGCATTCCTCCAATAGACAAAGACTCTACATTCAGACGGTGCTTTCACACCTCTTTGTCTACTGTAGACATCGGGGAGCTGGCTCCCTGCTGGTGTGGCAGGAAGGTGCAGGCTTGACACAATACACAACATACAATACACTATACACAAAGGACCTGGTATTCTGTACTGGCTGGGTATCAGTGTTGGGCGAATGTAGCTCTGAGACAGAGAAATTGAATTTTACCATTACACTAGTTATATCAGTACTTGACTCCAAATGGGGACAAAGTCTGCAAATCAAAATATTAATACACTGCATGTGGTGGCATGTGGTGAGTCTTGTGTAGATTAACAAGTACATTTCAGGGTTTTGGTGTCAGGCCATTAAGAAATCGTTCTCAGTTCCACTCCTGAGATTGAGGCGACACTTTCTCCAGCGGTCAGTGCAGTGTGCACAGTCTGGTTGCTACACAGATCAGTGCTGCTGCACAATCAACTTCACCTTGATACAACCTTTAAGCCTCAGTGCAGCATCTAGGGGGGTCCCGGTCTGCAGGGTGTCACATTCTTAAACCTCCCTGAAAGAACATCAGTGTTCTGCCATTGTGTCATAGCTGCCCACACACATGCCCACTGCACTATTTATACCGGAGGAGCACAACTGCTGCTATAGGTACAGTTACAGTGAGGCACTTCAAACCCCAGCTGCCCTGCTTCAGCTAAGAATACAGGGCACTATACACACAACACCTACACGCACACACACACACAATACTGCTTGCTCTGCTGCTACTTTTGGCCCTCATCATCCTCCTCCCTCCAAGTGCTTCCTGTATCCATCACATCTTTCACTGATGCACAGCCACAGACAGGCAGCACCGTCCTGATGTTCCCACCTCCCACGCCGAGCTGCCTGCCAACAAGCTCTCTCACACACACACACACATGCCTGTTACATCACAACTGAGTCTGTCCCCGTCCCAGCTCCAAATCGTTATGCACATAATCATTTGAGAGGGGAAATGAGAATGTGAAACATAACTGCATGATACCCAAATTAAAATATTTAACTGCCGGAGGTTTTGAGTATTTACACCTTTGTACGTACGAGGACATCCCGCTTATCCAGATACATTTGCGAAAGACTTTCTTTACATTTAAATTCTATGTATTCTTTGTGCATATTTTTCATTCGGAGGTCTTAATTAATATGACCAGCTTTCACCATGAACCTAAGGATAAGTGGTGTAGTTATTGAATGGATAAAATCATAAAAAAAAGATCAGGAACCTCATCCCCCTGGATGTCAAACAGCACTGAGCCCAAATGAAAACAGATATTATTTAACAGATAAAATGCTGAATAAATATATTATAATATAACATAATATAATATAATATAAAACCCCAGGTGAATTATATACGTAAATTAGTCATACAATCATACAATTATGATAGAAAATTGTAAAAGGTGACACAAAAATACCATAATTTGGTATGGGGGAAAAGTGCTATAATGTGTAAGATCTCACACTGAGAGGGAGGCTGTTCCATATGATGTCAAATATAAAGTCAAACACACATCACGATGGCAAAAGAGAACATAAAGGCACTTCTCATAAGAGATCTCTTGAGCTACTTTACAAACAGATTCCACAGTGCTGACAGCTCTTAGGCCATCGTAAGACTTAGAGGACAGTAGAGGACGTCCTGTTTAGAAGCATTTGTGTCCTTTGACTTGTCCATAGTTAGTCACAGGACAATGTCCTGAATGTCCTCAAGTTAACAAAATGTGTCTGCGCGCGTTAGTGAAAACAAAGAGGGACTGTGCAGTTTAGTCTGGAGGCTGAAGTTTGTTTCAGAGACATTTACTTTTCATTTCAACAAAATGGCGACCAATAACTGTTGCCGAGGCAACGCATCTAATGGACTGAAAGTCTCACGACAAAGAGCTCAAATTACTTGCATGCACACACTCCTAATTCTTCTTTCTAAGTAATGATACCAAACAAATGTTTCAAGAACTGTGTGAGAGCACTCTGTGTATGTTCATGTGTGTGTGTGTGTGTGTGTGTGTGTGTGTGTGTGTGTGTGTGCACAGGTGGTGCAGCATTATCGCCACTGTGTTTTATTAGAGCCCAGTGCCTAGAATGAGACACAGTAACCCGATCCCAAAAGGCAGATTGAGCTAAATGTCAGAGAACCACCTTGAGCCCTGCACACTGCTGCAGAAGGCTCACAACAGCAGCGGCGAGGGGTCAGAGTGCGAGACACAGCCACGCAGCCGCTTCACAACAAACAGTCCGCCGGGAGGGAAACACAAGACACGAGCAAAGAGGAAAAAGAAGAGCGAGAAATAAAAATAGAGAAACGGAGAGATACGGGAAGAAGCGAGGCGATGAAAGACGACGCTCTGATGTTGACAAGTGACGGCTCTACTGTGGCCTGTTAACAACGGAACAGGTGCAAATTGTCAAAAGAAAATACCTCAAGTAATTCAACCTCTCAGATTGTTATCTCCTTATTCATTGTCTTCAAATCTCCTGCTGCATTCATGCACTCATCCATCCATCCATCCATCATCCATCCATCAGATCTGTATCTGTTAAATGTCTTTGACCTTCTTTCTCTCAAAATAAGGACACAACTCTCAAGGATCGTAGCAATCAACTATTTTCATATTGTAATAGTTGATTATGTATAAGATTTAGGTGATATAATCATTATTTTTGGGGGATTTCTTTTTGAGTGTACAATCACCTAAATATATCGGTGTTGCCCTTTATATTTACGCCATGTTTTCAATGGACAAATAAAAACTCTTTTGAGTTTTGATGATAACAAAGGCTACATAGGTTACCCCAAACACTTGATAATCAGGAGATATTCCGATGCAACATGCATCCTCAGGAATAGATGTTGCTAAATCCTATCCTGGTATATTAGGAAGAGTTGCTACTACCGCAGTGGCAGCTGATGAGAATCCATTTCAATCATGTCAATCGATCATCAATAAAAGCACTCCTGTCAGTTGGACAAATCATTAGTACACTGTAGTGTAAACTAGTCAAAGTATATTGATTTTGTGCAAAGAGCATCTTACACAAAGCAGCTTTTCTGAACTTGTTTCCAAACCAATAATTATCATTAATAATTATACTGTCAGTAGCAAGTGGACTCATCTAAGAGGCGTCTTTATGCTACAATTCCAATGAAGACTCAAAGTGTTTTGGATAACCATGATGTGGACAAATGGGAACCTACCCACACATCTATCTGCATGTAATTGAAATTAGACTATTGTTGTCTTCTTCTGTGTATGATTTGTTTAGTCTTCCATGCACTAGAGAGACAACATCACACCTGGTCCTCCCCCTTCTGTCCAAACACTGCCTCATTATCATCTTAATAGATGGATATTTGTCAAATATGGAAGGAAAACTGACGCCGTTTATTGTTCTTATCAGCAAAATATACATTGTTCTGTCGTTTGACGGCAGTCAATTTGTTAACAGTGATGCATCAAATCCAACCTCCTCTCCTCCCATAGAGTGAGAAAGAGTTACACATACTTGCATTGTCTTGATTTTAAATGATAGTGACACCTAATGGTGAGACTGCGGATTCACAAGCACAGTCAAGGATCTACCGCGGCCTTCATGTACCAGAGAGGATTTCGTTCTTTTGGCCTTAACATACAAAAGGCTTATTCTAAGGCTGCAAAAACCCGATCATTTTTATTTTAAAGCGATTATACACTTATACAAACATACTTATGGATAGTGTGTTTTAGTTCCAGCTAATAAACACTGAACTTAAAAAAACGTAAATTAAATAATTTGTTGAGTTTAGAGGCAAATTCTTTTTTCTTGGTGTGAATGATGTCACAGTTTAAGTGGTTTGTAGTTGTTATCAAACACAGTAGTTCTTTATAGTGTGTTTTATATGCAGAGCTTATTTTCTATCCTCCTCATTCACCAGATACCGAGGTAGACGTCAAGAGCAACTTGGGGTTAAGTGTATTATTGCCCAGGATGTGGGCTAATGGAGCCAGGGATCCAACCCCCAACCTCCCAGTTGGAAGATGACCCACTCCACCACTGATCCTACCACAACCACCCACTTAACACACACAGTAGTGGTCTGTCATGTTCCCATCAATGTCCCCTACCTCTCATTCAGAAAGCCATTACATCGCCCCTCCTTGTTTCTGACCATGCATGCTCTCAAATGTACATCTTATTTCCAGCGTGACGGGTGCTCGACCCCCCTGCAGTTGTTGCCCCTCGCACCCTCCCGCCTATTCTTTACCACGGGCCAGCACCATCAGTGCCCTGCCCACTTATATGTGATGTTCTCGGCCAATGAGGGCTGAGTTCACGCTGAGCAAGCACCAATGAGGCCACTTTTTCATGTGTATAAAACTTTTCAGGACAGTTTGCCGGGTTGCACTTTCTGTCAGTCCAGGGCTCCGAGAGGTGAGCAACAGCCCAGAGAGAGAGTGAGCGAGAGGGGGGAAGAGAGAGTGTAAACAAAGGGGGTTGCCAGTGTATAATCCCAATCCCACACTTTAAGAAAGTGGTGGGTGATCATTTCTCTAGTTGTTTTAAGTTTCATTTTGAGGCCAGCTGAGCCACTCAGACTGATGTGTTTCTGTGTTTTTTTTTTTTTTTCTCCTTTGTCCTGAAGCCGCTCCAGTTCAGCGAGGATGGAGAACGCACACATGAAAGAGTCGGCGGACGTTCTGTCCCACTTTGGCGTCTTTGAGGACACAGGCCTGTCTCCAGATCAGGTCAAGAAGAACCTGGAAAGATATGGCTTCAACGGTGAGGGGGGGGGGGGGGACAGTTGGATGGAGCTATGGAGAGTGGACAGAAAGAGTGGGTAGTGATTGAGGAGCTGCAGAAGGAAGGAGGTCGCTGGATGTAGCTGGGATGACTGTGAGAGGTTTCTAGCAAGACGAAATGGTAGAAACAGGCACAGAGGGAAGAAGGTGGTGGAGGAGGAGAGGAAGTGAGAAGACTACTGAGGACTGATAGATGATGTGATGATAGTCTAATTAAAGGAAACTATCTCAAAGATGAAAGAGGGGGAGGGGGGTTTTCGTGGAGCAGGTGCATCACCGTTTCAGGTTTCTGACAATCACCACTAACTGCTTTTCAGCTCAGATTAAAGACAATCCTGCGAGATGAAGGCGGTGAAACCAACAACAAAAACTCTCATAAAGGTTGAAAGTTGACTTTGAGATTTGAAACATTTGAATGTCAGGGAATTAAGCACATATGTCTTAGTTTGTAGTGTCACACTGTCAGTGAGCATGTGTGGAGAATCTCAGTGGACACAGTAACAGCAAACTATAATAAGAGAAAGAGAGACTTAATGGTCACAGCAGAGGTCAGTTTGTGACGTCACACAGTGGGACACGAAGGCCTGAACAATGTGCAGGCCTGGGAATGTGTGCAGTGTAATTATAGATACTCTGTGTTCTGTTTTTTTTAATGGAATGGTTACAAAAATAAAAAAAAAGTTGGCTTTATTATTTGCATTTAATGCCACGATTAAAGCAGTAAATGTAGAATGCTGCTGTGCTTTATTAATATGTCTCTCTTAACCCACAGAGCTTCCAGCAGAGGAAGGTGAGTCCACTTTAAACACCTGCTCTCTATTCATGTATCAATTGCATATCCTGTTGATCAGAGTGCAGCTTTTTTAACTTTGGGACATGTACCCACACCCCCCCCCCCGACTTCCTGTCACCCAGTCAACACCTGTCATTGGCCTGGAGATGGTCATAGTAGCGCAAATAATGTGTTTACACTACACACAGCTTCAGTACAAATGTGTGGCATGAGATTTTATACCATGTTAATGTAAATGCCCCTAAAATATACAGATTTGTTTTCATTGCCAACAAATTTCCACATTTAGATATAAGAACATATTCTCACATCATTGAAAATTGTCATTTTCTTTTCATCAGGAAAGAGTATTTGGGAGTTGGTGGTGGAACAGTTTGAGGACCTGTTGGTCAGAATCTTACTGCTGGCCGCCTGCATCTCTTTCGTGAGTCGTGTTTGCTTTTCTATAGCATATAAAAATCGTTTCTTCCCTTTTGATTGATCACTAGATTTTTGAGAAGCTGGAGGACAGAGGATTATTTGTTCCATTATGACCAAATCTATCATATTGAAGCTCACCACTGAGAAGGTGAAATAACGTGTTTTTTACACCATTGAGCCCAAGCCATTTACAATAAGCAGCACCAATTGGATATTTATGTCAGACTGAATTTAGGGACCATCAGAGCTGAACGTTAGCTGCTCTAAGTCGTTGCAAAGAGGTCATACATTTCAAACACAAAGTACCTCAGAGCAGAACTAAAACACATCTGATAAAAGAGCAGGAACATCACTGACAAATACAAATGTAAGTGTTAAGTAAATAAGCTAATGGTGACTTTGCCGGTCCCCCCCCAGTGATGAGTTGTGTCTACTTTAACCCCTCGCATGTTTTCTTTGTGAATTACGACACTGTTACATTCGAGCTGACAAACTTCTCCGCACATACATCACTGAGCTATTAAATCACACTTGGACTCGTGTACGCAACAAACACAAGGAATCCCTCTGTGTCCTGTGCCCCCTCCAAACTGTTTTGGGGAGAAGAGAAGGCTGGACACATTGTCTTTATCCTCATTCTCTGCCCTCTGGCCTCCCTGCACAGCTGTCACAATGGCCTTAGAAGGCCCGACTTCTCCACTGCGCAACTGTGTGCACGCGTGTGTGTGTGTAGGAGCTTTATTTTAAGAAAGTCTCAAGCCAGGACGAGAAACTGTATCCTTGGACAAAGGTCAGGGATGGACGGAACGAGGGACGGCTTGCGGCAGTAGGAGAGAGTGAGAGACAGAGAGGGGGAGGCGGGGGGGAGTCAGGGATTGGGTTGCACAATGGCATTGTTTGCTACAATGACAAACGAGAGCAATAGATTCAGAGGCGTATATGGTTTCTAAAAGGGAGAACACTAAATACTGCAAATACATGGCCATCCTATTCATAAACACAGGAATGTCCTCGCACTGCAACACGCTGACAGGCTCTGACACTCATTGTGGGGATCGATTGTGTCTTTGAAGAGAGGCAGGGTGAAGACAGACCGGAGAGAGAGAGAGACTGAGCAGTGGAGCCTATTTTATAGATAAGGGTGAGAAAAGATGTGAGATTTAAAAAAGCAGATAAGAGAAAAACACAGAAGACTGTGATGCAAAGCAAAATGCAACTGGTGGAGGATGTGAACCCTCCGATCTGCTTTGCGCTCCACTGGCCTGCACCTAATCTGTGTCAGTGTCAACACGAAAGGTTCCCCAAAACACATCTGTGATGGAAACACACGGAACTCCTGCACACACACACACACACGTGTCAGACTATAGGTTTGGAGACGAGTCACATGGAGGGGAAAGGCTTCACACATGAGATTCAGCGGTGACAGTAAAAATGTAATTCGATCTAGTAATGTTTCATAACACAAAAATAGCTCTGCGATGGAGCTAACAGCAGTAAACGATGACCCTGTAACCCTTGGCAACAAGTGCACAACAGATTTGACAATAAGAGGGGAACCTGAGTGTCTTACTGATATCAAAAATAAAATATCCCATTGTTCAAACACTAGAATATGAACGATAATACATGTATAAGAGTGAAATAGTGTCAACATATGGCTACAGCTTAACTTACTGCAAGTCCTCACATCTGTGCAGCATAAATTAAAGGGACATTTAAATGATTAATGCATTTTAACAGGTAAAGGGTAAACATCATTCAGCAAAAGTGTACTTAAATCTTAATAAGAGAAAAAAACATGACATATTTTAGTGCTTCATTAGAAAATGTAACCAGCAAACATTCTAATAATTGGTTAATAGTTAGGCAAATATTTGCATGTTTTTGCCAAAATTGCATTCTAATGCCTGCCTGTCTGTTTTAGGTACTTGCTTGGTTTGAGGAAGGAGAGGAGTCTGTCACTGCCTTTGTCGAGCCCTTCGTCATCCTCCTCATCCTCATCGCAAACGCTGTTGTTGGAGTGTGGCAGGTTGGTATAACGCACATGTTTTCACCAGAAACTACTTGATGTCACATATAGTTTCCACACAAAAGTTTGTTGAAAAATTTGTTGCTGTATCTTGTCCAGATTACTTTAAGTATAGCAAGTTAAGTGATTTTAAGGTAATCTGACTAGTTTTGTAAATACACCTAAACACCACCAACACATTTTTTGTCACAAATATGACACATATTTGCAGAAGAACAATGTTTCTCAGTCTCGGTATCCTTATGATTGATGGTCATCATCATAAATACTTAAAAAAAAACTTAATTGACTCCCTTGTGAGTGAGTGGAAATTGTCGAATATGAACGATAATACATGCATAAGAGTGAAATATGAAAAGACACATTAGGTATCTGTTTTAGTTTGATACAAAAAAAAATATTGCTGTTATCATATAAAATATGATGAATATAAAATATGTCTACAGGTACAGCATGTGTTTAATATCATGCCAGAATATTGAATATAATGGTCTACAATGTTGTTTAATGACAACAAACAGACCACAAGCCCTCACAATTGTGAATAACTTTAAATGATAAATCTTTTAAATGAATAATGCATATTAAAAAGTGACTTAATTTTCTTTTAATGCCTCACACTTTAGTACCATTACAGATCTATAGAAAGAGCTCTGGCTACTAGGACAAACATTAGTCAGGGCAAGAGCTATAGCAATAACTTTCACTTTAGACAACACACACACACACACACACACACACACACACACACACACAGAGAGAGACACAAGTACAGCTGCATCACGCAAGGACACATACCTGTCCCTGAATACTGTCTTTTACACACACACCTAAATAGACTCTCAACTTAGCAACAGTCACAGTCAACAGTGTGTGTGTGTGTGTGTGTGTGTGTGTGTGTGTGTGTGTGTGTGTGTGTGTGTGTGTGTGTGTGTGTGTGTGTGTGTGTGTGTGTGTGTGTGTGTGTGTGTGTGTGTGTGTGTGTGTGTGTGTGCGTGTGTGTGTATGTGTGTGTGCAGTCCGTTCTGGTCGCATGTGCATGTCCTTCCCTTTGAGCACACACGCTCCTTCCAGAGAAGTTCAAGGGAAGCCAGAATGAGTGGCATGACATCAGCAAGAGGTGAAAAGGTGAAAGGTTAAGCCAACAGGGCAAATGAAGGGACCCAGTCCTCCACAGTAAGAATACAGTGTGATGATCCGGTTACCACAGGCCTCGTATGTGTGTGTGTGTGTGCTCTTCTGGCGTAAACGCTAACCTCGTCAGGACCAGTCGTCCTCATAGAGACCAATACCTGGTCCTAATGAACTCGTTAATTTTAGGGGTTAAGGTTCAGATTAGGGTTAGACGTTAACTGGTTGAAGGTTAGGTAAAACTTTATTTAGGCTGTCCAAATAAATGGAAGTCATTGTGGTGTTTAAAGAAGAATAGCTGTGCAAATTTGTGAGTGAGTGTGTGTGTGAGTGTGAGGGGTTCATATTAACACTGCAGTAGTCATTTGGAAACTATGCACAAGGATTCACACATGGGGGCATGGGGAGAACAGAGATAGGCAGAGCGGCTGGCATAAGTCGGGCTTTACACTTTGAGGCGTTGGAGGGCAGCCTCCGAAGAAATCAAAGACGGATCCGAACAATACTCTGTGACCAGCCTGCTGTTCGGCATTACACTGCCCTGACAGATGGACATCCCGTCATGCACACGGACACACACCTGGTGTTCACGATAAAGACACCGCAAATACTTTGTAATTGAACATTTTGTTCTCAACAGCTCTTGGACCAGTCATTTCTATAGACACAAGAAGATGTGCTATTTTGTTTTACTTAACATTTATGTGTATATCTAATATTAAAAAGTGGCTCTCCATATAAAAAGCACTGGTATAGACTATAAAACATGTGTTTTGTGTGTGCTTTACCTCAGGAGCGCAATGCAGAAAGTGCCATTGAGGCTCTGAAGGAGTACGAGCCTGAGATGGGGAAAGTTTACCGGGCGGACAGGAAGAGCGTGCAGAGAATCAAGGCCAGGGAGATGGTTCCTGGTGATGTGGTGGAGATTTCCGGTAAGATTCCCATCCATGGCACAGACTTCCTGTGTCTGCTGCAAACCAATCAGACAATACATACAATATGCACATGTGATTTCGGTGTTCCTTTACATTTTTGGAGCAGTATACAATACATTAATAGTATACTATTAGCCCCAGTACAAGTTAAAATAAAGGTAATGCATAGGAAATCTAACTTTTCAAGCAAACTTATAGGAACAAATATGAGTATGAAATGTCTGAGTGGCATGAACTGGATGTTGTGTATATAAAATATGGGATAGTATTAAAATATCCTTCGTATTGCACAATTTTGCAAACACTGGTAAATGATGTCTGTGTGCATTCAGTTTCCAGACTGTAAGAAACAATGATTAATCAGTAAAAAGGTCTTTAGCACAGGAAAGCTACATTGACACAGAACAAACAAACTTATAATGAAGTTAAAGTTTGTTTGTTTTACAATTATAATGTCTGATTACTAATGTGAAATGGAAAACTGCCAGATATGGAGCTGCTCAGCATCACATATTTACTGGATCAGTGTCCGCTCATGTGTGTTTGCTCAACTCACATTTATTCATATAGAGATGCATTGTCTACTAATGTCCTTGGGATTGAACGTGGACCCTTTTAAGGCAGTCACGGAGAAAAAGGGGTGGAGGGGAACTGAAGAAACCTGTGGGAGAGAGAGAAAAAAAATAACAAGCTTGAGTATAAATACATTTAATATTGACTCCCTCTTCTGTCTCACCCTCTCCCTCTGTTTGTTGTACACCTGTTCCTTTCATTTCATGATCTCCCCAAGGTCTCCCGCTCCCTCTGACTGACTGACTGTGGTATCAGTTTTCAACAACACCACTATCCATCCAGAGTGCTAAAACCAGTCAATCAACCCTGCACCCCCCCCCCCCCACCTCCCTCCATACCTCCATCCCTCTGTAATGCTGCAGTCAGATTCATATACTATATATCACTCTCTACTATATAACCCTGTCCAAAAGCAGCCACATGGACGGAGACCAAATCAAATTTGGATTTTGATGAAGTAACATTCTTGTGTATGTTGTGTATGTGTAAAGCTGTAGTGCTCATCAAGCTATATAAATACAAACCATTTACGTGTGTGTTTGTGTGTTTGTGTGCCTAGTTGGTGACAAAGTGCCGGCCGACATCAGGATCATCTCCATCAAATCTACAACCCTGCGTGTAGACCAGTCCATTCTTACTGGTAGGTGTTACAAAGCGCAAAAGTGACTTTATATTTGATATGATCTGCGTTCACCCTTGATCAACCGACACTGGTGTTTCCTATAGGTGAGTCCGTCAGTGTGATCAAGCACACTGATGCCGTGCCAGACCCTCGCGCTGTCAACCAGGACAAGAAGAACATGCTGTTCTCTGTGAGTGAGTTTTACTGCATCCTGCTCCTTCTGTGTCATGTCTTCAAAGTTGACTCTTCTTTACATAGATGAAGAAAAATAATCAGACGAGGAAAAGCACAGGTGTGACATTAAAGGTGCCTGTTTTATGTGGATACTACTGCTCAAAACTAAGGTCACAGGGTCAGCGAAGTGATTACAGTTTATCATGGACGTGAACCAAAGCTCATGACAATCCATCCAATCTTAATCGTTGCACAAAGGCTAGCTGAACCATTGTTCTGACAAGCGTCTTCCTCTCTCAAAACTGCATTCAGGGCACTAACATTGCTGCTGGAAAAGCCATCGGTATCGCCGTGGCGACCGGCGTCTCCACTGAGATTGGTAAGATCCGTGACCAGATGGCCGCCACCGAGCAGGAGAAGACGCCACTGCAGCAGAAACTGGACGAGTTTGGAGAGCAGCTCTCCAAGGTGAGTGAGATGAACACTGAAATTCTGGATGGAAATGATGTAATGTAACTAATATCTCACACATGCCTCCGACATCCTATCCTCCAGGTCATCTCCCTGATTTGCGTGGCAGTCTGGATAATCAACATCGGCCATTTCAATGACCCCGTCCATGGAGGTTCCTGGTTCCGTGGAGCTATCTACTATTTCAAGATTGCTGTGGCTCTGGCTGTGGCTGCTATTCCTGAAGGTAAACCACTGGGAGCTACTTCCATTGGGTCGCACAAGGGGTTTATATTATCTAAGATTCAGGCTGTGTCGCTGGTCTAAATGATGCTGCAGCTCCCACTGTATGAAAATTCCGATGAGAGTCGTAGGCTTAAGAGAGTGTTTTAACAATCTTGCACAGTTAAATAACATTTTTGGATATATTACACTTTGGCATGGTGGTTTCCAGTTTGTTGTTCTTGGTCATGTATTGGTTGGGTTTTGTTTTGAAGCCCAAAAGAGTTGAGTAAAGACAGAAACAGGAGATTCAGTGGCAAAAAGACAATCAATTAAATCATAATATGTAATGACTAAAAACAGCTGAGAAAGTAAGAAACCCTCACACTGCAGTCAGCTGCAAAATGTGCCGACAATACCTAATACGTGAAGAACGTCATCTGCAAACACTGATGCCACCATAATGTCACTGAGCTGGACGCTCTCCAGACCTTCTCCGCACCACAGTCAGAGTTAACTTTTGCCAAGAATCTGAACACAGACCTGACTCTGGGTGCAAAAGGACTGACTGGCCCGCAGGTCCCCCCTCACACAAATACCCCTAGAGAACAAAATAGTTTTGGTTGTGCTCCAACCGATGTGTTAAGAACCGCATTGGGACTACCACTGTTGTCAGTCGGCCAAATGGCACAGACTCTCATGTCCAGGTGCTTTTGAGCAGACGTGGCGGATCATTTTCTTTTGTTAAGAGCGCAAACTTGATATTTCCTCATCCGTAAACCTTTGTTTTAGCTTTCTAATTGTTTTTAAATATTTCCCACCTCACATCAACTTCTCCATGTTCTTCTTTTATGCCCTGCGCTCAATTCACGCGTCCATCAGGCCTCCCTGCTGTCATCACCACCTGCCTGGCTCTGGGAACACGCCGCATGGCAAAGAAGAACGCCATTGTCAGAAGCCTGCCCTCCGTGGAGACCCTGGGCTGCACCTCAGTCATCTGCTCGGACAAGACTGGTACACTCACCACCAACCAGATGTGTGTCACTAAGGTGGGTTCACACTCATTGGTGTCAAACTAAACTAAAAAAACAGAAACAATCCAACACAGAGCTTTGTGTTTTTTGTTTCCATGCAGATGTTCGTCGTTGACAAAGTGGATGGTGACAGTGTTTCCCTCAGTCGCTTTGACATCTCAGGCTCAAAGTACACTCCTGAGGGAGAAGTGTAAGTGTCAGACAAATGGAAACGCATGAAACAATGACCCGATATTGAGGAACGTTATCTTGACGACACATATTTGTCTTGCATTTTAGAACAAAGAATAATACGCTTGTGAAGTGTGGACAGTATGACGGCCTGGTTGAGCTGGCCACCATCTGTGCTCTCTGCAACGACTCTTCTCTGGACTACAATGAGGTCTGCAGCACAGAAGCATAGTTTGTGCTCAAATCAGGCTGAAAACGTCCTCACGTTTATTCTTTCTCTCAGTCCAAGGGTATTTACGAGAAAGTGGGTGAAGCCACTGAAACGGCGCTGTGCTGTTTGGTCGAGAAGATGAACGTGTTCAACACGGACGTCCGTGGCCTGTCCAAGGTGGAGAGGGCCAATACGTGCTGCTCTGTAAGTCTTCACATGATCTCACACCGCATAATATTGGACAAGGAGGAAAAGTCCGTCTGTCTTTAGGTTTAGTAACTAAATCTATTCAAGTTCTATAATGGACTGGCGATCAGTGGCGATCAGTGCAGGGCCTTTCACTCTACAGTATGTCATGTGGGATTAGCTCCAGCTCGCCACGACCCTCATGTGGAGGATAAAACAGTAGACAATGAATGAATTGACTATTATCAATTACTTAAAGGTGCATTATGTAATAAATCTAAAGCAACTGGCCATAAAATCCTCCTAATTTGTTACAGAGACTCAGGAATAATATTCACATAACAAACTGAACTCACCAACAACAGTAGAGCCAAAATATTCGCATTATAAAAAATGTTTTGAAATCATGTTTTGGCATGTGGCGCCACCTACCGCCGTCTCCCAGTCATTGCAGTCAGTAGAATCTCAGCTGCTGACCACGGGTTGCCAGTTACGTCAGAAAACGAAACCTAAAAGACCTCTGTATTTTGAATGTGAATGTAGTAACCGTTTTTGGCCACATTCATGCAAATATGGCACCTTTAACATGAATGATTGGTCAAATGTCTGGTTGCATGTGAAAGATTATACTTGCAGTGACAGTACACATGCTCAAAGAACTTGGAGCGTAACCTTTTATCGGACAAGTGACTATAAATGGTCACTTTCGCAGTCCAGTAAGGTTGGACAATGATGTGACTTCTCTCAGCCAATTAGCAAAGGTGAAGCTCCATCACAGATAGTGACATCATGTCGTCGGACCAATCGGCAGCGGGATGGGGTGAGGGTTAGGGTTAGAAGCTTAATGTTCTGAAGCTTAATATGATTTATACACACATATATATATATATATATACATTTCAATAGTTCACCTGCTTTTGCTTCACTTTCTTTCAGGTGATCAAGCAGCTGATGAGGAAGGACTTCACCCTGGAGTTCTCCAGAGACAGGAAGTCCATGTCAGCCTACTGCTCTCCTGCTAAATCCGCCAAAGCCCCTGTGGGAAACAAGATGTTTGTTAAGGTGAGTGTGTGACACTAGGACATCACCAAAGACATGGGACTCAATAAAATAAAAATAAATCACGTCTTTTTTCTTTTTCTTTTTGTGATGTCAGGGTGCTCCAGAGGGTGTCATTGACCGCTGTGCCTACATCCGCGTGGGCACCACCCGCGTACCTCTGACAGGTCCCGTTAAAGACGACATCCTGTCAGTCATCAAAGAGTGGGGCACGGGTCGCGACACCCTCCGCTGCTTGGCTCTGGCAACCAGCGACAATCCTCTGAGGAAGGAGGAGATGAACCTGGAGGACGCAACCAAGTTTGTAGACTATGAGGTGAGTGATGGGAGGGCAAGAAAGTAAGAGATCTAAAAGTCAAGAAAAGTTTACATTTGTTTTCTTAACCGTAAACCTTTTTTTGTCTCATTACATCCAGACTGATTTGACCTTTGTGGGCTGTGTCGGCATGCTTGACCCTCCTCGCAAGGAAGTTATGAGCTCCATCGAGCTGTGCAGGGCTGCTGGCATTCGTGTCATCATGATTACTGGTCAGTTTAAGAGGTTACAACTCAGAAATAAACAAGCCTGAAGAAAAAGCTCAATATTAATGTCTTTTCCCCCACTGATAGGTGATAACAAGGGCACAGCTGTAGCCATCTGTCGCCGTATTGGCATCTTCTCAGAGGATGAGGACGTCACTAACAAGGCCTTTACTGGTCGTGAGTTTGATGACCTCGCTCCGTATGATCAGAAGATTGCCGTCCGAAAGGCTTGCTGCTTTGCGAGAGTAGAACCGTCCCACAAGTCTAAGATCGTGGAGTTCCTGCAAGGTTTTGATGAGATCACAGCCATGGTGAGGTGACAGAGCTGCCTTTGTGTTCAAGTTAAACACAGTGATTTAATCTCAGTCATGTCCTCTGAATCTACGCTTCTTCTCTACCCATCATTCAGACCGGTGATGGAGTGAACGATGCCCCCGCCTTGAAGAAGGCGGAGATTGGCATCGCCATGGGCTCTGGCACTGCCGTTGCCAAGTCAGCCTCTGAGATGGTCCTGGCCGATGACAACTTCTCTTCCATTGTGTCTGCTGTTGAGGAGGGCAGAGCCATCTACAACAACATGAAACAGTTCATCCGCTACCTCATCTCCTCCAATGTCGGCGAGGTCGTCTGGTGAGTTCAGGAGTTCTGCTCTGATATGTGATAGTCATAGCAATAATAGAGCAGACAAAGAGAAAAATGTAGCATATTCACGCCAGGTTCTTACATTCCCACTGATCGGAGCAGTAGCCAAAAACCTGTGTGCATTATTGAGTCTTTGGACCCGGGAGTGAATGCTTGTAAAATAAAAAATTCCACAGTTTGCAACGTCAGGGAACTACAGCGTAATTAGCATACCATAGATTTTGTAAACTCTCTTTCACAAATTTCCACTTATGCATTGATGTGTCCTCCGTAAAGCCACGCCCTTGCCCATAGTACATACTGTATAAAAGGCTTGTGTTAAAATTATTACACTTTGCTGGTCTTAATGATATGAACCTCCTTTTAGGGCAATATTACACTACTTTTCTACTGTGTGAAACCTAAAAACACAAATTGTGCTTCTACTTCAGTATCTTCCTGACAGCTGCTCTGGGTCTGCCTGAGGCTCTGATCCCTGTCCAGCTGCTGTGGGTCAACCTTGTGACTGACGGTCTGCCTGCCACCGCACTGGGATTCAACCCTCCTGACCTGGACATCATGGGCAAAGCTCCCCGCTCCCCCAAGGAGCCCCTCATCTCTGGCTGGCTCTTCTTCAGATATCTGGCGATTGGAGGTAAAACACAGATATTCAGATAATCTCTTTAATACAATCAAGCACCTGAAGTTAGATATGTGAATACGTCTTTAACTGAATAGAAATGGGGGATTTTCAGTCTTTGATTAGTTTATTTCTCACCCAGTTGCCAGGATTATATATTGCTGTTGAGCATTTCAGGAATCTGTCATATCCACAGATGTGTGTATCAGTGTGATAGGTGTGTTGCTGGCTGTGAATGTGTATGAAGTTAGTTTTAGGGACAAAAATCACCTGGTTAAAATCATTAAGCTTTGTTTTTGGATCTAATTCTTGGTGTATAAATGTTCTCCAGGGTACGTTGGTGCCGCAACTGTTGCAGCAGCTGCCTGGTGGTTCCTGTACTGCGATGAGGGCCCAATGGTTACTTTCTACCAACTGGTCAGTATTCAACATTGTTGTTAGTGTAGTGTATCTGTAGAGCAGCACCAAACTGAAGCAATTTTGTGTTTCTGTCATCAGTCACACTTCATGCAGTGCAGCGACGATAACCCAGACTTTGACGGGATCCACTGCGATGTGTTTGAGGCTGCTCCTCCAATGACCATGGCTCTGTCTGTGCTGGTCACCATTGAGATGTGCAACGCTTTGAACAGGTTTGACCACACTGTGTGAACTCGGAGGTTTTCAACCACTAACCTCAACACTGTTATTAGGAGAAAGAAGAAAAAAAAAGATAATCCTCCTAGTGATGTGAAGTGGCCATGTACATCCAACTACTCATACTTAAGTACTTCTATTTAATTCTACTTCATACTTACTGTGCTTTTTACTTTTTTTTTAATATACACCTGGTAATTTAAAAAATACCTACTGCATGCACCAAGCAGAAATACTATAATGTATAATGGTAAATAAAACACACTCAACCCATTTTTGTACTTTTCATGATGGACTTTTCTTGAGTAGCTTTAAATGTAATGTTACTTTTACTTTTTACGCATGAAAGAATAAAAATAAAAACGTATATATTTTCAAGAAACAAAAGCTCAACTCTGACGCTGGTTTATAAGCAAACAGAAACTAGTCAATGACACACCAATTGAGCATTTGCCATATCTTTAGATCATTATTTTTTCCTCATGCATTAACGTACCACTCCACCTCCCCATCCAACCCCATCTTCCTCCTCCTCCTCATCTCCCAGCTTGTCTGAGAACCAGTCCCTGGTGCGCATGCCCCCCTGGAGCAACTGCTGGCTGATGGCTGCCATGACCCTCTCCATGTCCCTTCACTTCATGATCATCTACATCGACCCCCTGCCCGTGAGTCTTGGCACCACATCGTGCACCACATCCATCTCTTTGTCCCTAACGCACACTGCCTCTCCTCTGCTTGTTTTATTTCCCCACAGTTATCAGGTCACAGTCGTTATCAAGTTACACACAAACACACATTAACCAGTAAAATCAGGATAACTATTTCTGCCTCTGTTTGATCAAGGAGAACAGAAACATTACATAACATTATTTCTATGCTGCGTCTTTCATGTCAAAATAACTTCTGTCAAGAAATACTATCAGACCTGATTGCGGGAGCATTGCAAACTGCTAAACTGTTTTTTTTTTTTAACCAGTAGAATTCACTTTTCATGCACACATAATCTGACATTTACATTGGAATAAATGTGAGCGGTATTGTTCATGCGGCAGTTATAAACACACCACTGTGTTCTCCTTCCTTCACAGATGATCTTCAAGCTCACTCACTTGAACGTGGAGCAGTGGTTGATGGTGCTGAAGCTCTCCGTGCCGGTCATCCTCATTGATGAGCTTCTCAAGTTTGTGGCTCGCACATATCTGGATGGTAAGCTAAATTAACCTATCACTTGTTTTAATTTAATCAGCGTCAGCTACAGATGGAGTTGGTGACTCTCTCAGGAAGAATTCAAACCTGTTTTTCTGGTGGTGATGATGAGCCTTCAGTCACTTTACTTGAAATTACTTTTATGATAATGTAACAACCACGTCTGACCAGTAGCCACAGTAACTGACAAAAGTTTTGCTCTGCTTTTGTCCACATTTTAAATATACATGGTTTTATCCATCAGTTTGAGAACCAGAACCTTGCAGTAGAATGTGTTTTAATGTCTTTTTGACTTATCTTTGCACCTTCTGACTCCTTGGATGCACTTTTTCACTTTTCCCTTCTTTGACAACTCAGCCTAAACCTGTTCCCCTCTGTCAAACCCCCGTAACAAACAAGGTATTCCCCTGACTCCAGCAAAAAGGTTTATGAACTCTGCATGTGCACGTGCTAAAGGTTTCATTCATGGGTATTTATTTTCCATCTTTAAGTCACTTTATTGAAAATGTTTTATTGTCTTTTTGAGCTGTGAATGTAGCTGTGATACAACAATAGTTCTCAGCATCAGCATCATATCGACGAGCTTATTGGCTAAACGGCTAGCTACACAGTTGCCGCCTTAAAAAGCTACTTTAGCTTTTTGCTGCAAGTAGTCTGCAGAACTGAATGAATATATTTAAAGAAAAAACAAACAAACTGGTAAGTCCATGTGTGCGTTCTGCTTCGAACATGCTTTCGCTGCCCTAATAGTATGCATTTTGTGAACACAGTAAAACATTAGACACTGTTCATGCTAATTCAAGCTAACATCACAGTCACTTTGTAACATAACAATGTTATAAAGCAAATGTGCATATATACATAAACATATATACACATACATATATATATATACACATATACACATACATATATATATATGTATATATATATATATATCATAATCTAACATTTCTGAAAATGTGCTTCCTTGAAACCCCTCTCTTATCGTTTCCAGTTATCTCAGTTTACCATAAAGATTGAAAGTTGGGGAAATGTTTAGCCAGAAATGTGCCCAAAGCAAAAACATAATCTGATGTTAACGGAAGACATTTAACCATAATTAGTAAAAGATAACTAAGGAAAACTACTCACACCACAGATGCAGCTGCAGAATTAGTGAAGTGGCTAATATCTATCTATTGGTTCCTCTTCTTAATACACCAGTGACGCCTTGGCTCACAGCAGTTGCCAGGCAACCAGCAAAGACTGAAAATTAGCGGTCCCATGCAGGAAATTGTCCTGCACATAAACCACCATTAAAAACAACACATTTTACTTTTCATGATTAGGTTGTGTAACGTTAAAAAAGATTAAACTATCTACCTATGATGCTTATAGGTAGAGATGGTATTCTTTTTAACACACTAACCGGGTTCACAGCAGCTTCAGTCCTTGCATTCACTCAACTCCGTAAAAAAATTAATGTAGTTCTTCTAAAATGTAATTCCCCTAAAACAAATACAGCCTTGACACATCACGTCAGCCTGCTGCCATTAACTTACAACTGATAAGCCTCTGTTTTCTCCCACAGGTAAAGTGTAGAGGCAAAGTGCAACAGAGGGTGTGAAGCAGAGAGAGCACAGAGGCTTGAGGGATGGAGAGGAAAGGCGGAGCACTCCCACGGACCGGGAGTCTGCCTACAGTCACATAATGTGATGAAAAACATCAAGTGGCCTGAATACAACAGAAAAAAAAAACACGCAAGCCATCTGAAAGTAATACACCAAATAAAGCTGCAAAATATTTTTTCTGTGTATGTACTGAAATTAATATAATATATAGGTTAAAGTTATTAAAACCATTCTGTGTTGATTCTATTCTTAAAGAATAAAGCTATGTATTAAATGTCAGACGCTGCGTTTAGTTTCCTGTTCTCTGTGGGTGTGTGTGTGTAATTTATTGAAGGTATTATAATGTGACTAATTTGTTAAAGGTGCTGGATGTCACAAATGTATTGTATTAAGTGATAAAATGGCTGTGATGTGTCAACAAAGACGACGAAATACTAGTTTCTCTAAAAATAAAGGTACAGACAGTTTATTTATGACTTACTATTTCAGAAGTTAAAGTTCCTCATCAATCCGTCCATTCTGTTTATGCTCTCCAATATTTTTCATTTGGATTTAAGCACCTGTTTTAAACTCTAGTTGCATCAAGGTGCAAGGTGCTAATCAAACACACCTGATTCAAATGGTCAGCTAGTTGGTAAGCTCTGCTGAAGCCTGATAATGACCCATTTATTTGAATCAGGTGTGTTGGAGCAGAGAAACACCTAAAACATGCAGGACCAGGAGTGAGAAACCCTGCTCTAAATTAAATAAAACCTATTTGTATTCCACATTGTTAACAAAAGTTTGTTGCCAGTCTGAAGCCCAGAAAGTAGGACCAAAGTAGCCACCAGAGGGCGACTTAATGGAAGCCTTTGGGAAAAGGGGCCGACTTTTCATTTGATATATCACAACAGTTAACATCTTCCCGAGTTGGTAATGATCTCAATTCCTCGTTCCAAATCTTATTTAATAGAAAATGATGCTCCCATTTAGAGGAAAATAGACAAAAAAAGAAAAGTATTTCAGTGGATACGTTTGATTGACAGCTTGTCCAATTTTGGAAAATCTCCAGTTTCAAAAACTGACATGGTGCCCGGTTAAATTGTGAATCTCGAGGCTTCACATTTATTTATTCATTTAGCGACTGGAAAACTCTGTCCATTTTCATACACGGTCTATGCATGTAACAAATATGAATATTAGTCTTAGATATTCTCCATAGTCACAGAAATGTAATCATACTAATTGTTTGATTGAGAATTCAAAGACATGAAAACCCACGTTTAGTTTTCAGAATGTATTCAATAAAAATTGGCACGGCGAAACAAATTCACATTTTCTTTAAATTTCCTGATGCACAATTATTAATTTGTTAGAATCTATGAAATTATGGAGAAACAGAAATACAGTATTTGACAAAACTAAGCTTGAAAGGGGAAAAACTAATAAATACAAGAGACATTATTACATCTGAAATGCAGCCGATGTAGGGAATGTTCAGACGACGATCCAGTGCTTAACGCGATCATCTCAATAAAGTAGTTTACATATTACCGTACATATAAGTGTTAAACTGTTGAGTGTTTTTCTGAAGTCATGTCTTGTTATAAACAGAATATATTTACATGTGTTTCTGGATGTTTGGTCGAGAAGCAACAGTTTCAGTTTCAACAAATAAACAAAAATCATCACTTCTCTGTTTGTGCAGCATCTCCAGTGTCATAATACTCTGTGGTGAATCCGGTTCTCACTCTTCAAAACTGTCTTCTTTTTTTTTTAATAAACGTGACGTGTGGTCAGTCAGTCATTATTGGTCACTTTGGAGGATATTTCATCTTGGTCCACGATTCTTTGGTTCCAGTGTGACTTTTTAAAACTTACAAGTCGTCCGCAGGTGAAGAACCAGCATCAGTGATTCCCTCCTCCAGGATTTCCTTCACTTGTTCCAGAGTCTCGGTCTGCCGAATCAGCTCCAGCTTCACCTGAGGTGTTGTTTACGAGTCACGTTGGAGTAAGTGAGATCATCCATATGAGTAACACATTTTAACTTTTAACCATTCCTACCGTTCCAGTTTTATACTCGTGTAGATTGGTGCCTACCTGCAGCGACTGGGAGAGCTGCACAAAGTCCCTCTGCACTGTCTGACTGGTGTCGACCTGAGAACGCATGCTGATCACTTGACTCCGCAGCTCCAAACACTGTTGATGCAGCGCCGCCTGCCAGAGAGAGCCAATCATGGTTAAGATCAGAGTGTTTGGTAAAAGGTGTGTTAATATATACACACACATCATATATACTTCAGGCAAGAGCCTAAGGGAAAGGGATTTACTTTATCTTTGCTGAGAGCCTTGTTAGTGCTGTGTACATGAGAGAGCGCCACCCGTAGAGCGTCCAGTTCTGCGCGACAGGCTGCCAGTTCAGCCTGCATTTGGTCCTTCTGAGCCTGGACCCTCTCTGTCTCCGTCTTCAGACTGGACAGCTGCACTGCACGGACACACAATCACACACACAAGGATGCAATAAGTGCATACTAAGAAATCAACTACACCATCATGGTTTTGTTTTTAAACTCTTTTCAATGTTATGCTGAATAAAAAGAAAACTCCACATTATTAAATGTCATAATATTGTTGTCTTAAATGAGAGTACAAAATACATTTGTCAATAATGAGCTGTTCACTCACCTTCTAAAACCTCTGATGACAGAAGATGCCAGTGGAGCAGCGAGGACGCGAGAAAAGGAAGAAAATGTGAAAGAAAAGTGTCACAGTCAGAACGCAGAGTAAAGCGATGCTACCTAAATAATGATGTGATCCACTCACCGCTCTCCTCTGCGCGATTGTCCAGCTGCTCCCTCAGGTTCACGATCTCAATGCGAAGGCGCTCCTCACAGTGCGGCCCCTGCAGGTGAGTCTGACAGTGAACACACATTGACAACACAAGCAGGAGACCATTTTTTTTTTTAAATCGGTATTAGCCAATTATAAAACATCTATTGCACAAGCCATAGAAAAAAAACCTTATCAGTCGACTTCTGTACTTATTATACAGTATTTACCAAAAAGTCACACACGAACATGAACAGGTTTCTAATTTTGTAGAAGTATAGTCGTCAGTGTACTTGATGTGTTGCCAATGTGACACTATACCAATTGTTGTTCAGTCCATGTTTGCAAAAGTCTTAAGATAAAAATGGATTTGAAATGAAGCTTCCTCACTCCAGCACCAATGACATAATAAGATATTGTGTAAATGTAAAACCCAGTGAAATAACCATGGTACCTGCAGAGTTGCTGTGAATGCAGCACTGGAGTCTGGTACGTCGTCACCAACCTCCTCTCCTTTCAGTCTGGACAGCTCATTGCACATCTTCCTCTGAGAAAAAGACAACTCTGCCTGGGCACAAAAAAAAAAAGTGATCATCAGCTCCCACTCAGTAAGGTGTTTTTGTTAAATACAAATAATTCTGCTCCAAAATTTCTGTTTGTCTTTCAGGTTTTGGCCAAGGTTTTTGATTAAGAAGAAAGGCAACATAAAAAGAAGAACAAAATGCCTTTATTGAACAGTGCGCAAGGGGGTATAAAGAGGAAAGTAGAAACGTAGTAATGACCATAGGAAATTATAAAGGTACCAGCACTTCCACATTATTCTAAATGTATAATCCATAATGTGGAATAAAGTTTGTATATCCCACATATAATATTATTGTCTTTTAGAGAAACTATGATGCCTGAAACAGACACACAGTAGGACAGTAGGTACACTAGGTAAGATTAACATGCCTTCACTCACCAGGTAACTCTGGACGGAATTCTGTGATTGGCTAAACGATTTCTGCAGATCCTGGAGGAGGGCCTCTGAGCTCTGCACCTGACCCTGGAGCATTGTTACCTGAACAAACACACCCGCACACATTGACATGTGTATTAAGACTGTAAATGTAATTCTCCGCCCTGTGATGTTTGTTGTCTGAGGATGCAGTGTGCAGGAACAGGCTCACACACCTGTCTGTGTGTGTGGTTGGTCTGTGTGTCCAGTTCTCTCTCCAGCTCCTCCTTCTCATCCTGCAACCGGCTCACCTCGCCTCGCAGCTCCGACACCTGAAAGTAATAATATTCATCAGTAATAAAAGGCATGATTTTCCTACATTTCTGCATGTGGATTTTGTGACTTTGTAAAAGTCTTTTGAGACAAGACAAGATATTACCTGAGCATTAAGAGCATCCCAGTCATTGTGTGTGACCAGCCGGTGTCCAGCCGGCGGCAGGTAAATGGCTTCAGGAACCAAAGTTCCTGTTGACACCAGGGAGTCTGTGTCTTCCTGAGAGTGGCGTTTTCTCGGCAGGGAGGGTGTGTCTAAGGAGAAGGAGGATAACGAGGCAGAGTCGCAGTGACGCAGTGAAAAATATCCCTCTGTTGTTTGCGCAGCTCCTTCTCCCTCTGCCACAGCTTCATGCTCTGCTGAATGACTGTGTCTCCTGTTAGTCGAAGCCGCCACCTCGGCCTCCGTCAGACTGTTGCTGTTGTTCAGTGTCGAGGATTCGTGACTGGAGACTTCAGAGTCCGCCTTGCCTTTTCTTACACGCATCTAACAGGTGGAGAAAAACAAATGGTGGTCGTTAGACCAGCTAAACACAAAAAAAATGTTTTCAAAGTGACAAAGCGTTCAACACTCACCAGGTTTTGTCCCCCAGCTCTTCTCAACTCCAGAGACTGAGACTGGAGAACAGCTATCCTGGCCTCATACTGCTCTGCTGTCTCTGTAAAAACAACAGGACGATAAAACGAACATGAAATCATTGAGCTTTGGATCAAATATCCACCTAATGTTAAACGATAAACTTCTAACAGTTTAGATTACAGAAAAAGAAACAGTAATTTATATTATTGAGCAACATGGCGTTAATTAATCATCTTAGATCATTGGGGGGTTTTTTTGTCTTTTGAATCTTAATTTACAGCGTCACTTGATAACTAGTGGCACACCAATTTAACACTCAACATGTCCATAATACCACTGACTGGCTGTAATTGTTGTTCCAGCCAAACCAAATGTAACACCTTTGTTTTCATGTGGTTTGCGCACAAGAATATGTAGTGGAACAGTTTCTGCAGATTTGGCATATTTAACAAAATAAGAGTTTGATTATAGTTTGAGAGAAATGCAGAGTCACTCAGTATGTGTGAATAAAAGTGTTACTATAATCCCATAGAGAAGCTCAGGATCTCTGGGAGCTCCATGCTTTCTGATAAGACCCAAGGCCAAAGTAAAAAAAAAATGGCACCAAAACAGACAGACAACTCTGTTGTTGGAGGTCTGTGAAATGGGCTGAGATCTGCATAAGAAAACACTTTGTGAAAAAATTGCCTGTAAATATACCATTTACTTATGTACTCTGAGCATTTTATTCGGGATGTTTTTCGGGACAGTGGTGCAAAACACTGGATATAATAAGTATGGATTATCACTATTTTTGCTCTCAATTCTTTCTTTTCTTGCCAAAAATGTCTTTGGGCGTACAAAAAGCCAGCCCCCCCACCCCCCCACCCCCCCCCCCCCCCCCCCCCACACACACACACACACTGACCTCTGAGAGCCTCCTGCAGCGACTGGATCTCTTGATCACATTGTTTTTGCAGCTCTGCCAGTTCCTCCTGTTTGCTCAGCTCACAGATCGTCGCCACTCCCTGCCAGTGTTCAGCCTGAGCTCGATACTCGGCTAGCTGGGCCTGTAAGTTCGCCTCTAGAAAAATGACATTGGGATGTTTTAAGGTTGTTTGCATCATGAGAGATGGAGTCACACAAATATAGTTAAAACAGTAAAGTCACAAGATTAGAAGGAGTTTCTAAAAGTATGACATGACTGGGAAATACTGAACAGAAAAAAAAGAGAGATTAAATCTAATTTGATGTCACTGTATCTCTATCTCTATCTCTCTTTGTCTGATATTATATACTTTGAAAAAGTACAGAAAACAGTCAAATAATACATGTTTCCATCCATGCGTAACAAAAGCATTTTATTGAATATAGATTATAATGCGCACACTATACAACTTTGCTCCACACCGACATGATTGTAGTGCAGATATTGTATCTGTTGTAATAATAATAATAATAATAATAATAATAATAATAGGGCTGAAACGAACAATTATTTCCATAATATGTTAATTATTTTCCCAGTTAATAATAAACACGGAAATTGGAGCAAAGAAAACTAGAAAAATATTCACATTTAAGATGCATAAAAAAATGGAGAAACCTTGTTTTTTACTGACACTCAAACCCAATTAAACAATTATCAAAATAGTTGATGATTAATTCAGTAATCAGTTAATAATGGATGAATCATTGCAGTCCTAAATAATAATAATTCACTTATTTTTAGATTTAACACTGATGTCAATTTTCTTCATCTTACTGTTAATGGTACTACTTTGTGCACACTAAGTTAATAGAATACAGAGAGATGACATTTAAACACAGAAAGCAAAACACTGTAGTTTTATGCATTTCCACAAACATTTACTTGTACACAATGACAGCAGCTGTCAGAATTCTGACTAAATACAGTACATATGGTGCGTTCAAGTGCTGTAGTTTTACTGCTGTATTTTTTCATTGCAGTAGTTTTACTTTTAACAATGAAGTAGTGTTTTAGTGCAGTAGTTTTACTTTAAATAATTAAGTATTGTTTCAGTGCAGTATTTCTGTTGAGACTGCAAATATATGTTGTTTACACGTACTTTGTACAACGTGACTTGTTTTAGCAGAGGATTTAGCTGGTGGCTAAGCCTGTACATTTCTACGGCTAATGAAGCTAGCACGTCGTTTTTCAGTCCAACATCAACAGGCCTTAATGAAGACAAGCCTCGGGTTAATATTTACTCAAACTCACGTCATTAAACCCTCAAAGTCTCCTCACAGTCGAGTTTATCAGGTGAGAAGCAGATTAAAGTTTAACGCTGTCATATTTTATTACCTGTTGCGTCTTCAGTCTCGGAGCTCATCTTCCTGTCACGCGAACAGCTAAACCGGCAGACGAGAAATAATAAAAGAGCTTATTAGCAGCGGAAAGAAAGACCTGTACACGCCATTTTGGTGTTTGTTTCCTTCGTTTTATTTCCTTCGTTCAAGCAGCTGGGACTTTCGCGTGGAAATGATCCGCTCAGTCGGTGACAACTTCAGGAAACAACTTTCCCCGGTCTAAACCTGCGGAAATCACGTCAACCTCCTTCCTGTTCTCAAATAACATTCCTCCCTGCCGGTCTTCTTCAGTCTGAATCAGCTGCAAGTTTTTCTAATCGAGCCACCTTCCTTTGGCGTTAAACAATCAAGAAAATAAGTTACATGATTTATTTTCAATGTACAGTATTATTATCCGACACACCCATTTCCTCCACCCAACGCCCGCACGACTACTCAGTCCCATGGAGCGGCGAGTGACCCCTGGAGGCCGCTGACCTAAAATTTGAACCACATTCCAGCCTGTCCAACACAAACATCTCTATCATGATCATCCAAAATGAATTTGTGTAATCTTTTAGCCTAAATTAATGATCATGCACTTTAACAAAGTTTGCCCTTGATTGTATGTGTGAAAATGTCAGTTTTAACTAGTTTTGAAGTGAATTTTATAGTTTAAAACTGATTGTTTTATTAGCAGCAGATTCGCCATCTACATCTGTTTCCTTTGCACAAAGATGTGACCTTCCAGGGTTTAGCGTTTCCTGTTTTTATATTCAATGTTAAAAATAATAATAATCATTAGATTGAACCGAAAAGGACTGCTCGAAATACAATATATATAATATTGACAGCCACCTAAATCGGTGAGATCCTAGAACTACACGAGTCTAAATACTTTAATTTTCACATACACTCAAGAGCATGTCTCAACCACACAAGTTTCAACCTAGTCTACAAATTACAATATGTCAAAACAAAAGCACCTAAAAATGCAGAATTTCAGGAAATTCAGGATTTCAAAGTACTGCATCTTTAATCCTTCCCCCGAGACAAGTAAAAAAAACCTATATCCTTTAATGTTTTATTGAGTCGTCTTTAAAACACTTACAATGTAGAACAGAAGTACAAAGTACAAAAAGTTGACTTGGTCACTGTTGTGTTTGATTGCTGGCTTACAACCTTCACTAACTATAATGGCAGGAGTTGTGTGGATAATTAAAAATTCTACATACTGTAATTATACCATAGAAGTTCACGGCACAAACTAGTGCATTTATAGAACATCCAGTATACAACGCAGACAAACTACTTTATAAAATGCTGGTGAATATCTTCCAAAGCAGTAACACCATGAAGTAACACAAAGTGTCTTGCATAAACCAGTGCTATAGGTCATTTCAGCAAAATACTGTTTCTCTGATAAAGTAATAATATAAATAGCTGGAATTATTTAAATATTTTTAAGTGGTACCTTGGGTGTACAGTTACAGAGGACATATTTAGAAAATAGAAATGTTCACAAAAAATAATAACAAAAGGTTAATCTGTCATTAAGATGAACACTTGAGTAGTGTGCAGCAGAAATATGGGGCAACAGTTTGTAAAGAGGTAACATTATCAGTGAGGACATTATCCAACACTTTGTTATTTGGGTTCTGTTGTATTGTAAGTCCTTTTAACTGTACTTTTCATCTGCACACTTGAAAAGATACAGCACTGAGTGGTCAAAATGACACCACAGCTGGTGTGAATTTCAGATTTAGGTCACTGTGAGGAGGCTGAATCATTTGTTTGCATCCGGTCCTTCTTTATAAATCCATGTCCTGATCACTGACACTCTGGCGAAGGTATTCTTCATAGAGCTTTTTCTTGAGGGGAGAAATAGACAATTGAACATACTTTAATTAATACAGTCCATTTACGAGCAGTCACACTACAGAATCAGCCACTTTCATTTTACCTTTTTGGTCTTGACCACCTCTTGAACATACTCCAGCTTCTCCTGCAGCTGCCTTTTCTGTTTGCCTGAAAAAGTTGGACGGGTTCTGCAAAGAAGTCAAAGGAAACAAAAGGGAATTTAAATACAATATTTTACTAACAAATATACAGAGGACACCAAGGCTGGAAAACTGTAAGCTTTTGTTTTATCTTAAAAAATCCCCCCCAAAAAATCAAAGAGAGCCATAAACACACACCTGTACACACTGGACCAATTATTTTCCAATTCAAGTACTATACACACACCCGCATTTATTATCATAGGGCCCAGGTCAAAAAATACCAGAATTCCCCTTTTACAGAGCAACAATAATTCAAACAAAAAGCTGTGATTGTGTGGAGATCAGACTCTCTTACTTGAAAGAGAAGCGAGCGATGATGAGCAGGAGGAAGGAGAAAAGAACCAGACCACCACCACTGTAAAGCTGCTGCTCCATGGTCAGGGAGTCAAATATTTTCACGATGGGAGTCTGTAGATGATAAGATCAACGAGAATTAGACTTAATGGCACTAAAAGACTCTTTTGTTGTTCTTTCTTAGAAACTTACCAGGTAGAAGGAGAGTGCATGTGTGCCATCGGGCCCCAGAGCTAAGTCCAGCAGCTCTTTGGACATAGTGCCCAGCAACAGTAAAGCCATCAGAGCCATGGGGACACTGAAGCCCAGCAGAGTCAGGAAGCAGCTCTTGCAGCGCGCTCGTCGATTCTCTACAGTGGTCTGTCTGTGAGAGCAGAGGGTAAAGGTTGAGCTCTGTGGACATCACTGACTGATCGTTCTGTGTGTGTCACTTTCATGTTCCATTCATGAAGAAGGAACCAACTATAGTCATTTGCTTGAGGTTTTATAATGAAGTCAACCAGTACTCAAAGAATACAGGAAATACTAATAAGTCCAAGATCCTGGTAAAAATGAGATCAAGAACAAATGAGTTGAATGATCGACTAACGTGTACCCTGTGGTAAGTATGACCAAAGCCTAACAAGCATCTCTGTATGTTACCTGTCATTATTGAGTGTATCAGTGATGGCCTCACTAATGAGCTCACAGTCCTTCTCCAGAGAGTTGAGCGTGTTCTGAACCGTTTGGTTAATAGTTTTCTCAATGGTCCGACACACTTCTTCAACCTGGTTGACACAGCGACTTGGCTGTCAAGGAAAAAAAAAAAAAAAAAAAGATGTTTATGTATGCCAGTTGGAACAACAGTACACGTAAGGAGCTTTGTCAGCTGACAAGTACTTTACAAGTCAATGGAATTTAAAATCTCACCTTGTTTGGATTGGGAATATAGATGGTTGGCATGTCAAATCCACATTTGTTGAGTCCTGGTCGCTTGCAGAGCTCCTGGACAATCTGCATCATGACTCTCTGAGAAGACAAAGTTCATAAAATGGATGTCATCTTCATTAGTGAAGCAATAATAGTGAACAATCTTGGAATTATGTTGTATATAAGTGAGTGTGCATCTGCCTGAAACTGTTGTAATGCCACATACTTCACAAACACATGTACTAGAAAAGATCCACACTTTCATACCCCCACACATTTTAACATGAAGAGGAGGCAGTTCATGTCATCTATTCCTAAATGCACAGGAATGCTTTGAAAATACAGACCGACATTAACGCATTATTTTTTTGATCAGAGTTGTTGTTGTGCATACTTGTCTGTCCGACTCTCCTCCAGCCTCGTCAGCTTTGCTCAGGTAAAAATGTAGCCGGTCCCCATGTTTCTCATTCAGATTCTCCACAATGTTGAGGGTGCGCTTGCACAGAGCCTGACCCATGGGGTCAAAGAAGACCAGAATGAGGTCACAGAGGTCACCTGAGAGTGAGAGAGAGAGAGTAGACATTCCCATTATAAATATATTTTTGGTTGTCAGGTTGACTTGTATGAAATAGTAGTGTAAAAAATTACTTAAACCTTAAAGGTGAATTTTATTTTACACATAGTGTATAGTAAGTCCTCTACTGTGGCGATACGGGCCAGCTTTGCTGGTAGGTATTGTTTTTATGTGCACTCGGGTATAAATCACAACAGATTCTTCCTTAGTGTCTGAAATTATATCAGCGATGTATTTTTATTCTAATGTCCTAATTCCAGAAAAAAAAAAGATAAGAAAAAAAACACTTAAACACGAGAACATGTAGAAAACCGTTTGCCTGTTTCAATATGCAACACCTGCGTAAAATGACAGGTGACATTAAATAACCCAGCATGACCCTAGCCCGGCAGAACAAGAAATGAAATACAACCCTCTAGTGGTTGGGGGAAAATCTCACAAACAAAAACGATACACGACTCCTGCATATAACACGTGTCTAGCATCTAGTTCTACTTGAATTGCAAATCAAAATAACCAGTCATCACAAAGCCTTAGGGTGATTCAAGTAACAACGCACCCAGCCACATGAGAACGTCATCTACATCAAAGGGATACTTCATGTCACCGTCCACCAAGCCTGGCGAATCCACAAATGTCACCAAGCTGAACCGTTTCTGTCGTGACGTGCAGATCTCTGTGCTGAGGTACTCTGAAACACCTACATATCAAAAGAGAATAGAAAAACATGTCAGTGAGTAGCACATACGCAGTTCATGTGTCATGCTTTTACACAAATGTGCACCAAAATATCCTTAGTGCTTCTATGAGTGACACATCAACCATCCCTCTGTAACTTCCATAGGACTGTTAACCAACCACACTGCTTCAGTGTGTTGTAGCAGTGTTTTCATAGACTTTCTGTTGCATCATCCAATGGCTATGTGCAGGCTTAAAAATATATAGTATATACAGCCCCTTACAATAAAGCTCACCTTTGAACTCTTGCAGAGGTTTGAAGTGTGGATACAGATGAAGAGTGGCATTTCCCTGAAGAAGAAAAAAAAAAAAAACAGCAAGATCACTCAGAAACTTTGCAAACCAAGTGTCAGGACCTTAAGAAGTACTGACATTCCAAGTTTAAATGAAACCCAATGAGAAGTGAATTCAAATTAACAATATAACCTATAATAAAAAAACAGCTGATCTTAGGAGTGAGAAATATATTTTGAAAATCTTAAAGTTCGCTGGACCAAAAGTGCATCTGCGTCACAAGCGTGTGTTCCACTCACTGTGAGAGATTCTCTCTTGCGCCCACTTGTAACAAAGCTGAAGCCCTGGGTCTCAATGGCCACTCCAGTGCGCTGGATGTGCTCCTCCACATACCTGACCAAAACAATGTAAAATATCAGGGAGCTTGTATCAACCACAGATGCATACATTTAGCTAAATGAACACTATTTTTGGAAGATGCATTCACAGTAACATGCTGCTGCATTCTATTTGTATAATTTAATAATTTACACTAATGATTTAATCCATTAGTTTTTGCAGCCCTAGTGCACTGATGCATGGATGATGAGAACATCATGATGCTGCCGACGCACATGGACCATGGATTGAATACAATAATTGCAGCAGGCTGTTTGCTACAGATATACTCTTAAAAACATTAACCAGTTAATGAAGGAGCTTTTCCCAGCAGAGTGGTTTCCCATCAGCATCACTGTGATCTTTTTCCTTGGTGGCAGCAACTTGACGCCAACAGTTTCAGCCACTGTCATCAACCCTGAATACAATAGAGAGAGTGTCATTAGGGTGGAGAACAACCGACACACCTTTTTTTCCTTTAACAATTGTTACCTCTGCCCATTGAGGTCATGTTTTCAGCTGCACATCTGAGCAGCATTGCTGATATAGGTTGTGGTGCTATGAATAAATGACTCGATACAGACTCATGGTTTCTTTAAAAACAGGCAGGAATTTGACATGTATGTGTAATGTCACTGTGTAGTTTTGTCACAATCGAGATCTGTAATATTAAATATAGAGGTCAATCTATGTAGGTTTTCAATGGCTCCTACCAATCTTTAGCAAGCAGCCAATGACACAGGTTGTTTTTAGAATGTTTTGTTTGCCAATGTTTTTTTTTCCAACGACATAAAGGCACAACATTAATAAATATTAATCGATCAACACGTACGGCCTGTCTTCTCTGCCCTAAACTTGACTTATTTATTGTAACATTTAATGATGAATAATTAAATTGTCAAAATCGTCCCCTTTTATAAATGAATTGAATTCACTTCTGATTTATTTATATGATGCCGTTGAATGTGTCGTAGCAAACAGAGAGGGCCCGAGTGTTATCTCTTTTCTCGATTAGTCGATTGTTCACACTCCGATTCAATTAGAGCAATGATGGTATTTCCAATCATTCATTCATTTTGTTAGGTCACATTCTTCTAGCGCCGCTGAGCTAAACTGACACGAAGTAAGTACTTCTAACTCTAAATCCAACAGGCGTTAGATCATTTAACACCGACTTAAGTTAACTAGCTGTGTTATAGTTTGCGACGTCAGACAAATATGTGCCCCTCAGCTAGCTAACGGGTTACCTCCAAGCTACTTCCACGTCACTCACTTTACTTAGCTAGCTAATAGTCTGTTAACAAGCGGCTTTGCCTATTATTTTCCCTAAAACGCGAGTTAATGTTGAGCTTCAGTGAGGGTTTGCGCCTCGTAAGGTATGCTAACTAAACTCACCGCTGTCAGGATCCGCGTACAGTTGATGACAATCCCGCAAGATGCGTTCATCGCAGGACACGCCGCCAGATAGTGCGTCTGCGTTCGCGGCACTTCGACCCTTGATTTTCCCAGACATTGTTAGAAACTACGGTGATACTAGAGTTTCAGAGAGACTCGTTCGACCACGTAGCAGCGGTGAGGACTCCCTGAACAAAGCCGGTTAGCTTTATTTGAATCGCCCCGGTACGTTGGAACACGGGGTCGAGACGCACCACGGCCACGTCGTCAGCTCCAGCAGGCAACGGCTTTAGTCGCACGGGCTTGTGGGTAATGTAGTTCATCGGTGGATTTAAATGCTGCAGGTCTCACAGAAACACGGGAGGAAACATGTGGGGGAATGGCACGAGTCCTCACATGGCCATGCGACATAATCCTTTTGCACACATAACAGCCATTTAAGTTAGGAAAGTCAAAGAATAGTGTAATATATATTTTTAAAATTGTGGGGGAAAAAAGTGGTCAATTTAACTTCCTGAGTGCATTCCTGAGCTGTTTGCAAAAAATATACACAGTGCAGTATATCTTGCTGCAGTCTGAGAGAAGAGTCTGTCTGGTTTGAGGCAACAATACATTCAATTTGGTAAATTACCAGAAGATGAGCTCATTCATTCAACAGCCAAAAAAATCATTATGCTGATGAGAAAATCAGTCACCGTACACAAAACACCCCCTAATAAGATGAACACAATGGATAAATGTTTGTATGGTATATTGTGAAGTCCTACTACAAATAACAATATATACAAAAGACACATACAGAAATGAAATGACTGCATTTTATTAGTTGTGGAGCACTTCATGGTCTATTATAAGGGCTTTAAGATGTACATGTGATTTCTTAATCTATTACAACAACACGAGCCATTAGCCGTTACTCACGCTGTAGGATCAATACAAAGTGAAAATACAGTACAAAGTGAAATACATTTGTGAGGGGAAAATGTCCAAATCCTCTAAACACTTCATAATAATAAAAAAAAACACAGGAGCATCTCAGTGACAGGTTTCTCATGTCTTCATTCTACATGCCTTTACACATTATTCATGTTACAGGGCAAGGGACTTGCAGTATTTTTGTCATGTTTACATTCCATGCTTCTATTTAAACTTTTTGCTGATTTTTGGTAAATGTATACCTTTGTTTTCTATTCTCAGTGTGATATTTTGATTATTGATGGAGCAACTGTAGCCACAAGTGAAAATTAAAGTGTTCAGGACATTAAAGCCGGTGATTAGATGATTTTCGCAAAAACACAAACACTCTAATAAGTGCTCCTACACTGTAAATGGTCCACTTTAGTGTGTAGAGTAAGTGGCTTGGGTGCACAGGGAGTCGAGTAGAGAGATAAGAGATTATACTACATAGTGTCACTTCAGTGGTAGAAACTCCCCACTCAGTGCTTCTGGTATCAAACCGGAAAACAGCTGAATATTATGTTATACAAATGTTCTGGTCTGATTAGAGTAAATAAGAAGTAATAGAATTTGTGTTTTTTAATGTGTGTATGCGTGAAATCAATTTGTTCAGTTTGTTGAAACATGAGATACATTAGCTCAAGTAGAGATTCATTCATTCATTGTCTACCGCTTTATCCTCCATAGGGTCACGGGCCTGCAGTGCCAATCCCAGTTTGCATAGGATGAAAGGCGGGTAATGCACACCCTGGACAGGTTGCCAGTCCATCACAGAGCCCCATGTGGATATTATTAAAACAAATTTAAGTTTGGTTATCTGTTGCTGACAGCCATTTGCTGACAGAAGTGTTGGATTAGTAATCCTAACAGATGCAAGGCACATAATGCGAAATTCTCATCGCAAATTATGCTCACCAGAGAAATGACACATATTTATGTGAACATTTGGAAAGGCGGAGCTGTTAAAATGTGAAATGGCCGTTTGCTTTCGCTCACTATTGCCACTCAATTTGTCCTGTAGCTTCAGCTCAACTTCATTGCACTGCTTTTTCATATTTGATTCACATGTAAATAAAAAAAATGTCAGTCTATACTTTTGTCTCCCTTTCCACACTAACATTCATGTAGTATGTGTTACTATCAACAGCCCATTGTGTTTGTACTTCAAGAACTCACTGGGTTGATTAAATCCTTGTTAACACTGAATTAATTAACATAATATGCATCTGGCTTCCTTTTTCTTTCTTTTTTTTTAAGTCTCCTTGTTTCAGTCTTTTGTTTTTTTAACATTTCCTCCTCTTTTCTGCTCTGCTCAGCTCAAACACACTGATTTCATTTCATGTATTTCTGAGCAAAGTGCAGCCAGGCCTTCATCGAGTTACATTTATTTAATAAGTTCTGTTACATTAGTAGTAGATCTGCATAGCCACATTGTTCACAGTAATAAGATGCGTCTTAGGCTTTCACTATTACAAGTGTGTTAATAATATTTAAATTAGTGCGGTACATAATTCTGTGCATCATGCATATTAATAATTACACAAGTGCTCTCAACACAGAGAGAGAGAGAAATAATGCTCTTTAGGTTTAGAGTCTTGTTGCTTTGTTTACCAGTGGGCTTTCCTCTCTTTGGCAACCAGCTCCAGAAAATGTGAGTGATTCGCGTAGAGGGCCAAAGACGAGTCAACGTCAACCCATTGGACTTGTCCTGCGTCGTCACCAGCTTGCAGCGGCAGCTCGCTCACGCTGTTGCCTGCAGTGACAACACAGATATCAGTGTTCAATGAAAATGTAGTTTGTTGTCCCGGAAAGAAAATGTTGAAGTAACTATAATCAGCTATGTTAATTATCTATGCACTTATGGGGCTATTGTAGCAGTAATTACACAATTTAAAAGGCCTGTAGGCCACGTAAATATTCTAATCTGCCGATATTTGTGGTGGTCTGCACGGAATACCTGGTCAAATAAAAGGGTTCTACCTCGAGCCAAAAAGGGTTCTCATATGGGGACAAGCCAAAGAACCTTATATTGTTCTACTTAGCACTTTTATTTCTTCTAAGAGTGTACATGTCAACTGCACATGCTCCCTGTAGCACGACACTTTTCAGTCCAGATGGTGGCGCATTTTGGTCAAAAGAGACAACAAAAGGAGACCGTAACCATGGAAGCTTGCTTGAGGTCACACCCACACATTCACAACACACTGCACAAAGAATACAAGGACACACTGTACCAACAAGGGTGAAGTCCTGGCTAGAAATCACCACCACTGGAATGGAATGTGAGCATGCATGCATGGAACGCTATTCTGACGCGGACCCTCCTTTTAGTATGAATGGAAACGTGGGCATATGCAAAAATGCAAAGTGGCAGACTGACCCAGCTCTAGCCTATCAACAAGCAATGGGGTTATTTAAAAAAGGAAGAAAAAAATGATTATTAATACCCGATTCATCATGAAAGTTGACTGCGACCGTCTCCATCCAAGCATTGTCCGTGTTTCTAGGATCATCCACATACCCTTTATAGACCTGAAGGAGAAAATAACAAATGTTAGTTTTTCTAACGATTAAGTACCCGTTGACCAAAAAACGTGACAGTGAAAGAGTAACTCAAACCTGAAACCCTGGCGATTTAAAGAGTTTATTAATACGCTCTTGGATTTTCGCTCTCTCCGAGGGCGACACTGAAAGGGAGTTCAAAGCTTCTTCCGAGAATTCCCGTTGCAGCGTGAGCGAAACCTGCTCCCCTGCATCCACCATCCCCTACAACAGAAGCACATGCACACACGTAAATGAGCAAGCGTCAGGAGCATGAGAAGCTATGAATTTTTTTATTTCATTCCAAAAAGTCCAGAGCGTCACGTCTTTTCAAACTGTGTTCTTCATATGTGAATGGCAAAATGTTCTGTTAATCTTTGATTAGCAGTGAGCATATCGGGGTTGGCACAGTAAAGAGTAAAGGTAGGAGGACGCAATCATAACACAATCAAAACACAATCAAAACAATCATATCAGATCATAATAATAAGATTAAAACATGACAGCCACTAACCCCGGGAATGGCCCACTCTCCACAGTCCTTCCTCTTGATGGACACAAACTGCAGGACAGGCTTTTTGGAGACTGGGTGATTTATCTTGGCTCCTTTGGCATCTACTTTCCACCTTCCAGACAGTGACATACAAAAGTAATTAAGTAATTAAGAAAAACTGCAAAGTGCACAGAGTTTCCTGTTCTAAAGAGTTGTGATTATTCGACATCCTGATATTGACCAATGTGTACGGTAAAGAAAAGATTACCTGCTGACGATTGGATCAGCTGCGTGATTGGGTCCCCATCTCCCCAGCAGACCTCTACCAGTCAACCCTGTACGTCCACGAGGATTCCTGAATGTGGGGAAGACAGTGTCTTTTATCAGTATATTTTTATAAATGACAATATGAATAGAGTAAATCCCTGTAGTACTGTGGTCTTTAACATTAAAGCTTAATTAAGTGATGCCATTGGAATTACAATTTAATGAAATAGTTCAGGGATGTGAAAGGGGTGCCATTACTAAAGATCCTACTAAAAGGTTGACATCCAGAGAGCAGCTCTTTGCAGCTACTGCAGGATTCAAACGAGCTTTAGGAAAGTGTTTGGCACATTAGCCCCTCAGAACAAGCTAAATAATACAGCAACTTTCATATACAGACTTTCATGGACATAATTTTTGGTAGTCTTTTACAAAAAAAAAAAACACAACTTTATCTGAAATAACCTGGAAATGACATAAGTAAAAATACAGAATTTCTGTTAAAATAATAGAGGAGAACTGGAGAACAATTTGGAGAAAGAAACCCCCACAGTGTTCTTTTCTGTGAGAGCCAAATTTTTCAACACCGACTTGATGTGACAATACTAAAAGATATGAGGCAAATTCTGCGGAAAGAAAATGCTCCAGGTCAGATTTTGAGTAAATCATGATCTCTAGATGCTGCAAGGGCACCAACAAAATGTGTCCACAGCTGCTTTGTAACGCGGAAATTGTAAAATGCAAAACCATGTCTCTTGGTGCTTCACAACTTACAGTGGCTTTTCCTTTTCCACCTTGTACTTGCCCTCAAAGCTTGTCCTGTCCACGGCACCGTCCACAGTGTTGAATTTTGGACTGAAAGAACTGTAAAACAAACACATTAATGTCAACATCTAGTGCTATTTTTACCAAAGTACACTTGTATGTTGCTCACCCAATATCAGGGTCAGCCCATGCTGGTTTCTTTGCTAGTACAGGGTCACTGTGACTGACTGGATTATACTGTGGCCAGTTCTGACTCCAGTCCACATTGGCATCGGGCACTGGGAAGCGTTTGATTTTGGATCCTGGGTACTGAGGGCATCTGGAGTTCTTATGAGGCACTGTTGAGGGTGGCATTGTGCAGACACTGGTCGTGTAGCGGTAACAACAGCTGGAAGAAATTGGCCTGATCGTGTGACTGGTTCTGAAGGGGTGAGAAGATGAGCAGGAAATAGCAGACCTGCGGGGAAAGAAACACGAGACAAAATGATGATCTGTCCGTCTTCCCAGCAGCAGCAGCAGCAGCAGCAGCAGCAGCCCATGTCCACTCCTTGACCTTGTGGCTTCGCAGAAAATTGTATCCAATTTCTTCCACAGTATACATTTTCTGTCAGAAACTGAGGATGCATATACTTCAGAGGAAACCAAACTCTCACTGCAAATCACTAGAATATTGATAACATCACGATAACAGGATCAGAGCGGCTTTACACTACAATGCACACATCTGTCAACTTAAGTAAGCCTTGGATTGTTACTTTATGCAGTGATACACAAGTTTACGGCGTATATCGACTACAAAAGGCCAGGATTTCAGTATAACCACTTAAAAATGGACATTCATGCGTATCAACTATGGTTTTTGACAGAAATTATACTCATGTAATATGTTTCTGCAAACAAGACAGAAGAGAGACTGTCGTAAAAACACTAAATATAATAAAATTCATCATGTGCATACTCTTTTTGTAGGTTTTTGTGCTGCTGGTTTGGCAACCCACTACACCACCGATTTTATGTAATTGGTTTATGACATTTTACACTTGTGTGATTTTCAAAATAAATATCACGCGTCAGCATGGATATGACTGACTGTTGTAATTCAAACTTTAATCTCCAGCACAAAATTGTCGAGAAAAATGCATTATTAGCTTGCTATAAATGTACAACTTGACAAGCAGCGAGATAAACGAGTTCATTACCAAACTCCGGCGGAGCAAACAGCGTAAGGAAGTCCGAAGAGAGTGAGCGCGACGCGAATCTGGCGAATCCAGTTGGGTCGCAGAAGGAAATGAACCATTCTTTTTTACGCAAAACCAAAACATGCGGCGTGCTGACAGTAACCAGGAAGTACGCCGCCCTGCGCCGTGACGTCACCAAGGGGGAGTGGTTCCAGCGAGCAGTCGCACTCGTTTCCATGGCGACCACACTAAGGGGTTTACTGGTCTATGTGTCCCTCTCACAAACAAAATAACATGAACACACAATTTTGTTGTTGTTGCTGTTGTTTTTTTGAATACTATACACGAATTTTCATCATGTTAAAAGATGAAAATTCAGCTGTTACTTGTGTTGTACAGGGACAAAGCAGATGAAAATGCACACAGTGTTACACGTAAGTCTTCATAAGATGTGCTTTTATTAATTTAGCATAGGGAACATTCAAATTACAGCAAGCAAGATACATTAGGTAAAGAAATTAACTTTAAAAAATGAGTGATGCACAGGATGTTTTGTTCATGTAGTATGTGCAAAAACAGTTATTTGAGATTTAGGTTGAAGTCATTAGATTGTGGAGCCTGATAAAATACCGCACATGCTTCCTTTTCTAACACTGCACCTCATTAAGACTGTATGCAAAGAAGGCATTTCACAAAATGAGTCACTTCTAGTCATTTCATTTTTCACAGTGTTGCACCTTAAAAATGCACTTGCAAATGTTTTCTAATCATTACCTAAATAAAATAATGATTAGGTTGAGACTAAGTCAGATAGCTCTTTAAACAGATTATTCTTTTAACTCAGTCATTTCTATGTGTTAAAATATATTGTTTGTATATGTATGCATTACAATTGCTTTTTAGATAAAATAAATTTGCTAGTGACCAAAAGTGTTTGTTGAAGATGAGATACAGCTATTAGAGATACATGAATTCTCACTCACAATTAATTGAATTTTGCAATCCCACTTTATACTTTATATACACTTTATAGGACCAAAAAAACATGAAAACTGTATCATAGGAACAATACTTTAACACTTTTTATATGCTTTTAATATAACATTATGATTGCAAAAATTACAAATAACTTATCAGAGGTGAAATATCATAACATAAAATAAATATATAAACTAAAATGTGATAATAAAATATTGTTTTTGACATTACAGTACAACTAGCATGCAACAACATATATGGGCACGCCCACTCGTGGCTGCTGCCTGTTTGTTTCGCAGATTTTGCCTGTTATGCAGTAACTGCACTGGCGGTGCCTCCATCTGGAACTGTAACCAACTGGCGTAACTCCGCCCAAACAAGTCATCGCAGAAACGATATCTAACGCTCCCGCACTGCCGCGATTTGGCACGCGCATTTACGCTCAGTGCTGAGGCCAAATCCGCGCTCGCGCACGAAATCCGTTTACAGTCAGTTGGTAGAGGGCCTGGTGGTCGGTACTGTGCTCCGTCAGTCCAAACAATCCGCACGGTTAAAGCCTCGGACAGACGTTGAACCGTGCAGAGAACTGGTGGTGGTCTCTCGGCGACACACACTGACAGAGTAGCGGCTCTTTGGAGAGGAAGAATGGCGGATTCGAGCTGCACCGCAGCAGTGGGGGCCGCGGACTCCAACTGCCCTGTCGCTGCTGCTATTGCGGATGGAGCGCCCGGAGCTGCGGGTACCAAGACTGGGTCCGAGTCCGTGAAGGGCCAGATGTTTGATGTGGGACCCCGCTACACGAACCTGTCTTACATCGGGGAGGGGGCGTACGGAATGGTGTGGTGAGTAGTGCTCGTCTTCTCTGTTGGGCCACCGTACAATCATGAATCAAAAGTGCTAGCTAACACGGGCTGTTTGTTGGTAAATACAGTTAGCCAGCTAAGTTTAGCTGCTGTGTGCAACAAGCGCCGTACAGAGAAAGAGAGCGGTCACGATGTTTGCGTGTTTTCAACGGCCGTTTTTGCCGTTTAGACAGTGGTGAAGCTGAGGAAGAAGTCCGTGTCTCCTGTGGATAACATGTTAGCTGTCTGGCTACAGGCGTGGCTATGAGCTTTACAGGAAACAAGATTGGGAGTGATTGCGCAGGACGCTGTGCCTGATATCTGATCAGAAACCTTTCTGCAGGCTGCATTTGACCGCACATTTAAGTTAATTATCGCCGCAGCCATTTTTTCCCCTCTTCCGGTATCGGTCTCCCACTCACATTTCATCATTTATACTTCAGTTCTTCCACCGTCAGTCTGCTGCAAAACCGCTGCACAGGATGCAAGTGTTTGCGGCCTTGTCATACATGTAAACTGCAGCCCTGTTGCACGAACTATCAAAGCCCAATCACTGAGGCTGAGGTGTGAACACTCATGAGATGTGACAGTCCTGCTTGTCAGTGGCACGAGAGCCGGGGCCACACGTCCATTTCAGCAGGTCACACCGTTTGGCTCACTGTCATCTCCATGGAGGAGTGTGACAGCATGGTGCACTCTGGGTGTGTGTGTGTGTGTGTTTTCTGGTATAAACACCGTTTTTTTCCGGATGAGTTGTCCTCATGGGAACCCATGGATATGGGCAGGAGACTCGGGACTAAGATGGGAACTGTGTTTTGGTTAATGTTAGGGATGGGCCGATACAATACTCCTTGTAGGAGTAGTCCAATACTGGTTAAAATCATTTAATCAGATAGTGGAAAATGGAAAAATAGGAAAATGTGATATGTTTGTAAACCCTTAAATGTCCAGTGTGTTTGAATTAGTCGCATCTAATAGTGAGACTGCAGATTTTAATGAACAGGACTATTCTGCTTACCCCTCCCTGTCCGAAGCACATTAGAGAACTATGGTGGCCTCTGCATACCACTAAGGCTGTTGCCCTTCTTCATTTGCACAGTGCTTTTACTTCCAAACATGAACAGCACTCTCTGACTTGTTTGACCGTTTGGACTGCTGTAGAAACATTGCAGCACAAGATGGCGGCCTTCATGAAGCAAGACCCTCGCCTGAAGCACAATTAGAAAGATTTCCCAAGGCTATAAAAACAAAACAAATATTTTAAAGCAATTTTACACTTCTACTATCCTACTTATGGGCAGTAAATCCAAAATGATGACAATAAAAACTCCACAATGGACCTTAACTATCACGTTAAGGCCTCCAGTCTGTCATGTTTGGGCTTATTTTAAGATTAAAATAGGAAATCCATTTAAAAAGAATTAAAAGAGGAAAGGAAGCATTGATTGAGTCACGTGATCCATTTATGTCTTCCTTTATGGGAACAAAATATTAGTTGTTATAAAGAGGTAAAAGAAAAAAATGGCATCCAATTGATCTCAGTATTGTTAGATACTCTGAGTTGTGGTCTTGTATTGACACATAAAATTCTTATATAGCCTTTCCTAGTTAGGGTCAGGTTTATGCATTAGTTATGGCTGAGATTAGAGATGAGACTTTGGAACAGCTGTCCAAGTGAATAGTAGTCACTGTAGTGTCCTAAAAAGAACAGCTGCACAAACCTATATATGTGTCAGTGTCACTGTGGTTGTGTGTTTCCGCTGTTGCAGCATTTTGTGTTGGTAAACAACACTCACTGGTTGGTACGAGGAGAGAAAACCCAATAGAACGTAGTAATCTGATTTAACGTCAGCCTGCCCACAGTATACAGTGTGTTGTGCAACAAGACGGAATACTTTCACCGATAGTCAACAAGGTGTGATGTGATTATTTGCGTTGAGGGTGTGTGTCCGTATGAAAAGCTGGCTTTAATGTTTTTGTTATGTCATCTCTAAAGGAAGTCAGTACTTCTATCTGATCTATAGGGAGATGAGCCGTAAATGCAGCAAAGCCAGGAACACGCCTTTCATACCTTTCACAACTCCTTTTAGCGCTGCCTGTTCTCCATCTACTCTACACCTACACTACACTGACATTGCACCTACACTTAGATCTACACCTACAGCACTTCACAACCCATCCCAGCTGAAAGACTTGTGTCAAGCATGCATCTTGGCAGAGGAGACACTGAGCCGGAAACGGCTTCAGTGGAGCTCCGTGTCCATCCCTGATTCTGATACAGTCACTGTGTATGATGCGCAGAGTGTAACATGAGACTTGTTTTGTGCTTTCTGCCCTGTTCAGCTCTGCCCTGGACAACGTCACAAACCAGCGTGTTGCCATCAAGAAAATCAGCCCCTTTGAGCACCAGACATACTGCCAACGCACACTGAGGGAAATCAAGATCCTGCTGCGTTTCAACCATGAGAATATCATTGGCATCAACGACATTCTCAGGGCACGGAACATTGACAACATGAGGGATGTGTATCCTTTACACGATTGTTTATCAGTCAGTACTGTTGTTTATGTTTTCTTCTTCTGCTGTAGTTTGACAGATGTGGTCTTCTACATAATGAGTGGTTATTTCAGTTACTGTTGTCTTTCTCTCCTCTGACCTCTTGCCTCCACTTTATATTTTCCCTTTTTTGGACATAACTTTAGATATGGTTGTGCTCCCCAAAATCCCAGTAGATCAGTATAATATCTGAAATATTCAGACCAGCCTGTCTGGCACCAACGCCCATGCCCCGGTCAAAGTTGCTTAAATCACATTTCTGATGCACTGTTTTAACTTCTTTAGATTGTTTTGACCATGTATACAGCCCAGTTCAGATGTCGCATGTATTGAACAAATCTAATGTATCTCGGTGTGAACGTGTGATAGGGGAAGAAAAAAACATTTTAACCATGACGATAAAGAAGTCGTATAGTGATCAGACTTAATATAGTGGTGATGGCTGAAAATAAATTAACATATGAGCACTCATTAGACTAAAAAAAACAAACAAACAAGAAACTACATCAGATGGTGCAAGCTGATGAGGCTGATGAGGCTCTAATCCATCCTGAGGATGGATTGTGTTCATGCAGCCACATTCATCCTCAAACCACCTCCGAATGTGGTTTCTGTGATTGGATCTGAGGTTGCATTCAGGATGCATTAGGACCCTTCAGACCTGTACTTGGTATGAGCTGGCCTTGATTGGATCACTCGGGATGGATGTTAATACCAGGTCTGAATGGGGTCTACGTTTCGAAATGCATTGAGCTGATGTCATGTGATTAACTGACTTAGATATTTGCGTTAACAGCAGTTGACGAATGTTCCTTTTATAAATTAGCTGTTAGCATGTTGTCCCTGGTTTCACGCTGAATCACACAACTGAACTCAGCAGCTCTGTCTGAAATTGATCGAGGCTGTGTGTGGCGAGCAGTTTAGACAAAACGAACAATCCAAATAATTTATTCAACAACGAGTTACTACACACTTTGATTATTTTGATCTGTGTGTTCTGCACACCAGGCTTATTGTTTGTTGTAATAGCCTACAGTCTATAAATAGCTACTGGAACCAAAGTTGAGTGAAAGGTAGGGAGTGTCTTCTGTGATGTGTTGTTTTGTTGCTCAGTCCTTTCAGATAGTCATCAGTGACCGTTCAGCTGCTATCAGTAGACCGTGTGTATGGCCGGTCAGTGAGTTGGATGACCGACTGCTGCTTTGACAGTTTCTCTGTGAAAAGCTGCTTTGTCCTCTGAGAAACAGCAAAGAAATGTGTGATGTCCTTGTTCTTTTTTTTTTTCTTCTTTTTTCGTCTGGTGTTCTTGCCTGAGCTGCCTGGTCGCTCCACTTTATTGTGATGTAATGTTTTTGACTTGCAATCACTCCTGATTAGGACAGATGTTAACGAATGCAGGGATCAACACCAGTGGGTTCTAGATCAGCATGACTGCATGTCCACAGCGATGCTAACAGATCTGTCAGGCTGTAGTAAGGCACATCTTATTATTTTAACAGGTGTTTGGTCATAAACAAAAATTGTGCCAAATGAAACATTGAGGGATGTCAATGCCTCTACCAAACTTAGGCCGTTCATTTAGTAGGTATGAAAATATTTCATTTAATCTTGAGCGGTTGATTCACTTAAAGGCACCATATGTAAGAATGTGGCCGGAAACGGTTACTACACTCAATTCAATTCAATGTTGCATGATTTGACCAAAAACACAAGTATGGATTTTTTAGAGCCCTCTGGGCTCTCAGCACCTTTTGTTTTTGCATGTTTTGGATTGGAATGGAAAAAAAGGTTTCCCAGGATGGCCTGAGCCTTCTGAGTGGCTTTCACGTGAAATATATTGCCAAGGACGATCAAGTAATGTCTGAGCCTGTTCTTGTTTACAATGCTCAATTTGCCAACCTATCATTCCAAAAGTCTGGTTCATGGTACAAAAACTCTCAGAGAAGACGCCACATATTTTGGTTGGTTCTATAATTTCTGTGGTCACCATTTTCAAAGCTTCTGATGTGGAAAACACTGATTGGAGAACAACATTGCACAGTTTATACACCAGTGATTTCTAAATTCTCAGCCACAGCCCTTGGGTGGGCCTTTTTATGATGTGGACCTAGTCACCAGATTTGCTGTCCACACTACTTGTGAACTGGGTCGGCCAGGATGTCGGTCGTGTATGTAAAAGAAGAGTTGATCTACAATGAAGTCTAGAAAACGTGACAGATTCATTCAGCCCCACGAGCTAGAGGCCGATCTAATGAGCGAAGCTACCGAGTGCAGCGCAGACGATGATGTGCCTCACCGCGTCTCTAAACACCCGAGACTTGTGAATACATGTTTAAACAAAGTGTATTATGACGTATGCATCAGCGGCTTCTTAGCTCACATTCATGCAGAATTTCAACGCTGAAATGGAGAAAACACATGGTGCACACGCCTCCACCAATGTCGCTGAGTTTTAGAAACTCTCTTGTCCCTCCCATCTAATTTCAATAATCCAAAGGCATGGGGACTGTTCACACTTGGCATTAAAATGCATCTTGAATGTGTCTCCTCTTGTCCAGTATCTGGCATCCCCACCTTTTATTCAAATCCACATAGACGTCATGATTGCTTGTGAATCAAAGCTCTACTCCCACTGCTGTAACATAAAATAAGATTTAACTAATAAATGATGGTGATCAGTGATGATATTGTACCCGATGTAGTATCTAATCCGTCCTGGAATCACCTCCAAATGTGTTTTTTTGTGATCCTGTCTGAGGAAGCTACATATAAGGGCCTTCCTTTGTGCTTTTCCTTTTGGCGACTGTCGCCCGTTGTCCTCCTTGACTCGTGCGTCTCTCCAGCTACATTGTGCAGACCCTGATGGAGACGGACCTGTACAAGCTGCTCAAGTCCCAGAGGCTGAGCAACGACCATGTCTGCTATTTCCTCTACCAGATCCTGCGAGGCCTCAAGTACATTCACTCAGCCAACGTGTTGCACCGTGACCTCAAACCCTCCAACCTGCTCATCAATACCACCTGCGACCTCAAGGTCAGCTCACGAAACGCATGCACACAAACATACGGCTCCTCACTTGCGTCTACAGGATGTCCCATCTGTTTTCTCCAGGATTTTTCCAGTTCAGAAAATGGGTCACTTTATATGTCACGAAGCCATACGTACATTTTATATTTTATTTAGAATTATACATGTAAAATGGGTATTTAGCATTCATGTTAGCATTGCGTGAGTGTGTTTTCAGATAATAGGGCGTAGCATACAAATAATGTTACATCAGGGGTTGTTTTTTTTCCACAAAGACCAAATGAAGGCAGAATAATAACAAAGAATTACCACAAGTAACTAGAGCTGTTAACTAATGATTATTTTCACATTTAAGAAGCCAAAACAATCAGAAATCTTGTTTTAATGATGGAAAAAGTTTCAAACGGACTAATCGATTATCAACTAACACACTGCAGCTTTAACCGAGAGTTCTAATATTTCCTGCACTTTATGTTGATTTAACACTGAAAGAAAGGAAGAATCCTGGGAGTGGTGGACACGGGTGATGGATTGACCCTGATCCCTCTGGCCTCTTGTGTTCTGACCCTGTCAAAGAAAACTTCCACACCTTAAATGTTTAGTTCCATGACAACACAGGGGAGCCTTTGGCTGCTCTTCGTGTTCTGTCATCTCTCCTAATTAATCTTACTAGAATCGGCTTTAATATTTTTGTTTGTTCAGGCTTTAAGTGCAAAGCTTGATGATAGAAACACTGGTGTAATTAATTATAGTATATGAGAGCACATGAGGTGGAAACTTGTTTGCAAAATGCCCTGCAGACACTTTCCTTTCCTGATTCCACTTTGTCTGTGTTTATTTTGTTTTAGCATTTAACTGGCTGAACGTGAAGCTGCTTTAAGTGATATACACTTAAAGATAATAAGGAATCATTTTAATTGTTCAGTTAGAACAATGAAAATGAGTTATGATAAATGAGTTATTTCTAGAGCACATTTGCAAGCAACCAGGTTTGACCAAAGTGCTTTACAAAGTAAAAGCCTGTTGCGTTGAGGACACGCTGCACTGATCAGCCGCAATGTCAAACCAAAACCGGTTTTAATGTTGTGACTGATTTGGTGGACAGCTGCGCGATGGTGAATGTCTCAGTAGCGCGATTCCGCCTCCTTCTCAGTTGGCAGTCAGTGTAGCACTGTGAAAATTCGCTCTCCACCTGCATTGTAGGAAACATTAGAAACCACAAAGTGAAAGAGAAGTTCCTGAGAAGTTTACGGTGTTCAATTGAAGAGTGCGTTATAAGCATCAGATATTAATTATGTACAATTAAAGCAATTGATCTTGGCTTGGCTAGTCATCAAGGCTCTCTTTGCTCTTCGACGTGTTGTTCAGGCACAGAGAGACAACCTGAATTAGCTGATCATGTGCGAGTAGGGAGGAACAAAGGCAGCGTATGTTGTAGTGGCTTTCTGATACATTCCACTTTACAACAAAAAGGAAAAAAAAACAAATTTTCTACAGTTCTACTCGCCACATCTCTGGCTTCCTGCCATTACTTTTGCTTAATGTGTCTCCATTTAGTATGTGATAAGTACTTTAAGCCACTTTTTTGCCACATTTCTGTGCATTCTGTACAGCATTACTGGATTGTACTGCCTGTCTCCAGATTTCCTGTAATTAAGTTATTTGATTATTTGTGTTTTAAGACAACTTGGGTCCCCCAAGAGTGAAAAAAAACAAACTAGAATGAATTAAGAAACATGACAACTCACTGCCTGTCCTACCCGATCCACAAATTAATGTCTTGACTAAACCTGGTGTAATGGACCTTTTTCATTGCAGATATGTGTCAACATGACAAAGTAGACCAAACACAGTACACTTCTTCTATAAAGAAGTGGGGGGCAGATATTTTTGTATTCTGTATGGTCATTTTAGCATTGCTTAAAGGTCCCATATTATGCAAAATCAACTTTTTTTTAATCATTTACAGCCTTATGTTTGGGACTCTGGAGGCGCTACCAGTCGGCAAAGTGTGAAAAAAGATGACGCTCATGTTTTTGTGACTTCCGCGCGCACTGGGACGTAACAAGACGCTAAATTCCTTGAATTGTTGTTTCGTGGAGCTCCGCTTTGTTCGTAAAACACGCAAGAGTGCTGGTCAGGGCAACAGTATCCCAGTAGCCTCTGTGGCTGATGTCATTTCGTGTCCCTTAAGTTTCATTTGACTTTTTATTATTAATTTTTTAAAGGTAAATGCTAAAGGTGGACCTAAAGAGATACTACTAAACAGAGCGTTCTGAACGGGGCTATTTTGGCAGGGTGATTGAACTGCTGTGGTGCTTCATCCTTATGGTATTTTGACCAAAGCATGTCACAGACATGTTCATTAGGACACCAGGGAACTAGGTTAACTTGGAGAAATAGGGTATAATATGGGACCTTTAAACAAATCTAATGCTGTGACCTCTGACCCCATTTGTCTCGTCCTCAGATCTGTGACTTTGGCCTGGCACGGATAGCCGATCCTGAGCACGACCACACAGGTTTCTTGACAGAGTACGTGGCTACACGTTGGTACAGGGCTCCAGAAATCATGCTCAACTCAAAGGTGGGTTTGTCAAAGAAAAAAAAATGTGGATTCTGTAATTTGACTGGATGCAGTGTTGACTGTGTTTGTGTTTCAGGGCTACTCCAAGTCCATTGACATCTGGTCAGTGGGCTGCATCCTGGCTGAGATGTTGAACAACAAGCCCATCTTCCCAGGGAAACACTACTTGGACCAGTTGAACCACATATTGGGTGAGATACCGTTTAATTTAACATCACTTTAAGTTAATTAAACCATGGGTAGCCAAATTAACGTCTGTTACTTTCCTCTGTGTGCAGGCGTCCTTGGATCTCCATGTCAAGAAGATCTGAACTGCATCATCAATATGAAGGCAAGGAACTACCTGCAGTCCCTGCCTGAAAAACCCAAGGTCCCCTGGGAAAAGCTCTATTACAAGGCCGAACCAAAAGGTATGATGATGTCATTTAATTGTTGTCATTGGCCTTAGTTTTTAGAAATGTGGAGGTTTTTTTCTTTAGGGCTGAACAATTTAGAGAAAATTTATAATTTTCTATTTTTCTGACACATTGATATTGATTTGCAATATACATTTTAATTTGTGGCTTCTGTTGAGTATTCACTGTGCAATACATTTAAAAATGATTGATTGATTGGAGGATAAGTTGGAAGTGAAAGATTTGAACTGTTTCCAACATGTAAGCGTTTTTTAAATATTTTTATTTCACTGCTTCAAATTGTGATTTTGACACATAAGTCTTAAGAGGCTACTTAGCCCTGTGTTGAACATGACTTATCAGCTGCTGTAAAATAATTTAAAAGTTACTTTTAATCAAATTAACATTGTTAATTTCATTTTACAATGGGTTTTTAGTGTATACTGGGATACATATTGTTGTCAGAACTTTGTTGTTTCTGGTAAAGTGAATCAAATTATCATAGATAGATGGATAAAGACTTTGTCGATTCACATCGTCCAGCAGCTCTTGACAGGCAGGTATAAAAACAGACGAGTATAAAACAAAAGAATTCTTATCAAGCATGTTTTCCATGAGTAAAATGGTTATCATCATATTTCATGTTGCTGCACATCCTCATGATGGAACTAACCAAACCCCTTTGTGACTCGAACACAGCCTTGGACCTGCTGGGCCGTATGTTGACCTTCAACCCCATCAAGCGCATCAGTGTTGAGGAGGCTCTGGCTCATCCTTACCTCGAGCAGTACTACGATCCTACAGATGAGGTATGAAGTCACAAGATCAGTCGCGGTGGGAATCTTTAGGTGTCTCACGAATCGATTACGATTATAAATCTGTATCTTGGTTCTATGCTTCTTTGTTATGTGCTCCCCATAAAGTGTCCGCCTTTTCGTATCGTCCATGTTTGTTATTTAACATTTAAATAATCTGGATTTTGGACATATATCCATGTATGAATCACAATTTCATCTAAGAATCAGTGTTTCTCCCCACCCCTATCGTTCGCTGTATCAGTATTGAAACTGTTCTTTTCTCCCGAAGAAGAACAATACATGGAACAGAAGCTGAGCTCAAATCAGCCAAATTTTTTTTTCCTCAAACCACGAGCCAAGTTTTAATAGTGAGCCTTCCCGCTTTGTGCTCAGAAGCCTCTTAGCTGTGTTTGGAATGTGGCCAGTATTAGTTAAATAACATAATCGCAAATTTATGTAAGCACACTCTGAATCCCGGTACAGAGTGGGACGTATTTTGTCTTTTCTTGAAGATTTTGTACTTCCTCTTTAATGTTTGTTTGTGTGTGTTTTTTTTAAATCAAGAGTATTTTAGACTGAGCTCTCATAACAACACCTCCAGATCGCTGCTGCTGCTGTGTTGAGTTTAAAAAACTGTAAAGAACATTGTGACACGGATGTTAAAATTTTTTGCATTTGTTTTGTTTATAGCCGGTAGCAGAGGAACCCTTCACTTTCTCCATGGAGCTCGATGACCTTCCCAAGGAGAAGCTGAAGGAACTGATCTACGAGGAAACGGCTCGTTTCCAGGAAACCTACCAGGGTTCCTGAGACACACAGGTACATCCTAATGAAACGCAAATGCACGCATTCACATTCGAGCAGAACCAAATCTCAGGTTCTTTTCTTTTTCAAAAGAAGAGCAGCTCTACAACATCAACTGTCAACAAGATTTATCTCATGCAATATCAGCTCTTATTTTTCTAAAAAAATGTGAGTCAGAGAACCGTTATGATTTGACTGATCATTTGAAACCACTAGATGTCAGTGGAGCACCTGCCATTTAATGTGAATGCAAACACAGACAAACTTACACATGCAAATGTTGCAGCCTGGAAAATCACGTCACAAATTTTAATTATAAAACTTCTTTCATAAAACTGATTTTATGGGTTTTGTTATCGTGGTTCCAGTGTCTGTGCAATGGAGCTGCAACGGTCTGACACGTTATTTTAACTGTGTATTAGAAAGTGAAAATCATTTCATTTTCATCTAAATTGCGATATTACAGGGAGTTGCACTCGTTTTTATTGAAATACACATTTAAAATGACTAAATCTGTGTGAAACAAAGATTTTTCTTCCGTCTGTAGAATTTGATCTGCAGGTCAGGACAATATTCAATCTAAAATGGTATTTCGACGCGCATTTTGCGATTTTTGCAGTAAGCCGCTTTGCGACGTTGTTGACATCGTTTTATTTTCCCCTTTTCTCAGCCCTGAAGAGTGACAAAGCCATGCAGAGGCTCAGATCGAGAAGACTCCAAAAGACATGCTAAAAACAAAAAAAGAAAAACCAATCTTCAAGGAAAACCAACAAAAAGAGAAATCATGAAATATGAACATTTACCTGCTTATCTTTCCATTTCTACTGCAAAAGAGAGCTAAGTTTAACTTCAATTACTGTGGTTGGGTGGGCTGTTGGGGCTCTGTCGTACTTGAGCCCCTTTTTATTTTGATTCTCATGTCGGACTCTCCCTCCTCTCCTCTCACCTCACATTTGTTTTGTTGTTTTCCCTCCCTTCTTCTCCTCGTTCACCTCTTCTGCGCCTGTCGCTGATCTGTCTTTCCTCTCTGTCGCTCCTCCTCATATAATCATAAACTACTGTATTAACCAACACCGTAACGTTTCATCTCGGCTCCTTGTAAATTAACAACCTGGAAAAATCGAGGGCTAAAAGAACGGAGATGCTAATTGGGTGTGTGTATATAAAAGAATATAAAATGTTTTTTTTCTTTAGTTCTTTTTAAGTGTGCTTGTCGCAGTTTTCCTTTGAATACCGTTGTTTGGGTGTTTTTCGGATCAGTTCAAAGTCGTATTTGTATGTTTTTTTTGGGGATTTCTATTTGCAAGTCGTTTTGGAACGCTTGCTTTTGAGACAAACGGTCAGTGTTTTTATCGGCATGTTGGCAGGTTTATAGATTTGTTTGTTGTCGCTCTTTTTCTTTTCTCTTTTTTGTTGTGTTTGTTTTTGCTCTTTAAAGAGAAACTGTGTATGATCTTCATATGAATGCATGCATTCCTGAAATTTACCAAAGTGGCAGAGAGATGTGAGAAACTTGGCAACCGATGGAACACCGGGTTTTTACTGGAGCTACATTTCTTGACGAGGACATAGACACTGATCTGAGTTGTTGTTGTTTCTCGACGTATCGGGAGCTGATTTTTACAAACTGTGATGCCTAAGCCCCGTTTTCCAGACCGTTCATGAGCTGCTGTTTTCTTACGTCAATCCCCCGACTCCAAAATTAGACTCGTGCTCTAAGAATGAGGCTCGAAAACACCAAATATGGCGTCATTGAGTCACTGCATGATGCAGAAATGCTGCCAAACGCTGACGTAAGACACTGCTGTGTTCGCCCTTGTAACATCACTTTACTGTTGAATACAACCAGTGTCTGCATCACATTCCTGTATTAAATTACATTCCTGTAAGAAACACCAAAAGACAGACTGATGAACTTGTCTCATTACACCACTGACGCCGTCTGTCCCTCATCCTTCAGCTCCTCCGACTCCTCATTTTACCTCGATGCGTAATTTGCTCTGGAAAATTGGGGTCTGTTATTTTTTTGTTTTCATGGTCCCATTTCTCGTTTGATCCAGGACAACCACATGGAGCGAGAGGTGCATGCAGGCTGAGACCCAACCGTCACTGAAGGCCTCATTATCCATTAATCAAAGCAGGGCCGTTTTTATAAATGCAGCCACGTGCATGTTTTCAGCTGGCGTTTTTGTAGACGACGGTTAGTGCGGCGTACGTATAAGCACAGGTGAATCTCAGAACTCATCCGAAATGTCTCAGTGGGCCCGGGAAACTCGCTCGTCTGAAAGGAATGCGCTCTTTGTTAATGTTTACCGCTACAACACGGCAGAATGTCCACCGCGGAGGGGAGGAAAAAAAAAAGGCCTGTCGATACGAGTGTTGAATGTAACCGTACTTACTCTGTGGACTCTGTCAATGTACTGTAGCGAAGTATTCCTCGACTGCACCTTCTGCGAGAACTGTTACCGGTCAATCACAGTCGGAACCCGGGAATGCAACCATCCTCACATCGTCCTTGTTGAGTATAGAGAAAACCCACCCCCCACCCATTCTGGTTTTCTGCTCCTGCTCCCTTCTTTCTTTTACCTGTGTGTCACCTGTAAGCATCCAGGATTTCTGTGCTAAAGGTTGCCCTTAATGACACATGCACATGTTCGCTGTCCTCATCAGTGGTTGGCGTCCTGCTCTCTGTGACCACGCTATCGTTTTTTTTTTTGCAGCTTGGCATGCATCCACCTCTTTCACCAGCTCAGTCTGCACTATACACCCCCCCCCCCCCCTACCTGTCGCATTGGGACCAGTGTTGCACCCTCCTGCACCAAAATTGGTTTCTCCTCATTGGTTTTTGTTCAGCGTCATTGGGTGTTCTCCCCCCCCCCCCTCCCCGTCAGAAGCCATAGCCAGGACTCTGGGATCGTTGTGAGGTTTTTATGGTGCATGTGGTGACGCTGTTTGTTTTTGTTCCTCCCAACTCTCACCATGCTTGACTTAAAAAAGAAAAAAAAAAGAAAGAAAAAGGGCTGCTTCCCTCCTTACCTGTTTTTGGCTAATCGACCATGGGATAACTTCCTACACCTGTGTCGCTGACATTTGCTGCCGCGCTCCTCCTCCTCCTCCTCCTCCTCTTCTTCTTCTTCAGAAAATCATCCCATCCCCTCATAGGTCATGGACACTCTTACAAGCAGGAGAACTTGCTCCAATCATGTGACTTAATCAGCACGCTGGCACTTTGTCCTTCTAGCCACGCTTTTGTCTCCTTCAAGGTTATTCAGGATGGTCCTCCCATCCCCGTCTTGTATCCTGCTCATCCAGCTTTAAGTTTGTGTGTGTGTGTGTGTGTGTGTGCAGTAATTTATGTTTGTGTTAATTGTTTATGTATCATCAGAAACATAAAGCCAAGGCTCGTTTTTTTTTTGTCTGGTGTGAGTTGGTACTGTGTATTTTGTCCTCACAGCTTGGGCCCTCTCTCCCTGTACTTGCTTTTAAATCTGTGCGACTGTTTTTGCGTTTCTTTTTCACAAACGGTCGACGCAGGTATTTTTTGGGTGTCTTTCTTGTGTATATTTGAGCACTAGTCAAACAAGCGATGCATGCTATTTTCCTCAACCCGCCCCCTCCCTCCACGACCTGCCACCAGACCAAACATCTCACCGGGTAGAACTATAGGAAGGAACCAAGAGAACCACGTTGGTTGCACACAGAACACACTGGCACTCATTCACACGCCCTCTTTCTAACTGAGCAGTGTGGCTGTGTGAGACGTTGCACTTGAATGCACCACATACATTCACACACTATCTACAAAGGCCTGTCTGTCGTGAGGCCCGTTTCCAGATATCGTTGTTTTTAAATGGCTGTTCTTCTTACTGCTATTGTTGTTCTATTGGTGAGTTGTTGTATTTTTCTTTTCAGTTTTTTTTTTATTTTTACGTAAAAAGGGAGTTAAAGTTGTTTCTTTTTTTTTTTACTTATTAGAATGTTTTTATTTGTATTTCTTTATTTCTCATATGGTTGTGATTTATTATTGGCAGTGTTCTCGATCTTTTTTGATGAAACCTAGTTTTTGTTTCGTTTTCTCTTTTTTTTTTGCTGTTTAATTTTCCCTCCAAGATCTTTACAAGAAATGATTTCAAAGAAGATATAAGTAGATTGTCAAAGAGCTATGAGTTATTGAGGGTTATAGTCTGTATATTCTATGGGTATTATTAATTAAACGATTAACAAAGAAACAGAATTATATACATATAATTAAATAAAATTTCCTGATACTGTTATGACTCTTTGTGGACTTGTTTTCTTGTGTTTTTTTCACTTTTTGAACTCCAACAGCCAAAGTTCACAGCTACAATATGATATTTAAGTGATGAAAAATGGCATAGTCGTTATTATTCTTCTATTTTAGAGCAGCTTCTTGTCAAGTCTTAAAGGTTTTCTGTGTAAATTAGTGACATCTAATGGTGAGACTGCAGATTGGAGGTATGAGAGGAAACTACGGTGGCCTTGACAGTCCACTAATGACACGGATCTCTGCTTACAAAGTGTTCAGAACATGGCAAGGCACCCAAGTCAAATATAAGACATTCAAATGACTTAGAAATGGTCTATTGTAAGGCTAAATTGTCACTTTTCTACCAATAAACCCTCCAAAATATGATACACAGAGCCTGTGACCTTTGAGCTAATCCAGACTCTTGTCACTATAATCTGCAATAATCCTGTGCCTCTAGTTTAGTTTCTATCGTGTTTCTAATCTGTTATATTTAAATAATAGTAATATTTGTGTACTTTTATATTCATATACTATATCTTTCTATATGCATTTGTGTTTTCAAACTTTTATTCTTATTTCTTATAACTTTAACAAGAGAATGTTTGGGATCAATTCTAATCTAACCTAATCTCAATGATTGTAAGCTAACAGGACCTGGGACAATGGGGAAAAGCAGCTTTTTGTTTGTAATATTTTTTATATATATAATGAATATGTTCATTTGACGTTTTTGATGTAATTCTCCTAAAAAAGCTTACTACTACCAATAATCCCACCATGACCAACTCTTCTTCTTCTGTTTTTATTTGGTAGTAACGAGTAACAAAGACAGTTGGAGGAAATGTAGTGGAGTAAAAATAAAAGTTGCTAAAAATATATATATATAAATAAAGTGAATTACAGTTGTGTTAAATGTGTGTACATTGTTACGTTACAAGACTGAATAAAAGCACATTAAAACAATTTAAAATAAGAGTAAAAAAAAAGTAGAGCAGTTTCAGGTGAATGTATGTGAAAATATCTCATGTGGATTGGTTGGTCATGTGCATGTTAAACCAAGACTTGTGTGTCACAGACCGGAATAAAGCAGGGAGTGCACAACATGTCTCAGCACGGCGTCGCCCTCCTGCCTCGACATTCCCACGGGCTTTTCCTGAACGAATGGAATGACTGACGGTGTCAGGGAAAACAGACAGAGTTGTCAAACACTGAACGCGGACGCGTACTTTTACAACGTAACCTGTGCACATCCTGTTCACGCAGGTGTGAGGAAAGAGCCAGAGAGTCGCATTGTGCTGCAGAGAATAACACAAAACGTTTTCTAGTGAAATCCAGGCTTGTTTTGGTCAGATTTGTGAGTGAACCTTGACCTGTTGAACTGTTGTCATTGAACAGTACAGTACAGGCACACATTGCTGTCATTGTACTGTATGAAAAGGATGTACGCAAGATGTGTTGTTGTCATGACCGCATGGGTTTGACTTTACATTTGCTGCCACGTCCCCTTTGTCAAACATCCACAGGCAATGAAACCTGCTGCGGCTGTTGTTTTATGCTTTTGCATAAATCTGAAGAGGACAATTAAACTGCAACTTCTCCTTGTCTGCACTGCAAATTATCATGATACTAATTAGTTTAACTAAATCGAGAGTAAATCAGAATAAAACAAATCCTAGTGTTGGCAAACATGCATTGTGTGAGTATGAGACGAGCACATTCTTGTGCAGCATTCTTCCCCTTGACCTTTGCCCTCACCTTAACCATGACAACTCAATACCTAATCCTTACCTGAACCCTTATGCAAACGGAATTCTAACCCTGATCCTGTAGAAGAAGCCCTTTAAAGTTTTTTCTGTTCTTTTTTTTTGTAATATGGAGTATTTATCAGGGGCAAAGGTAAGTATTGTGTCATAAAAACCCAACAAAACATGCCATTTTAAATGTTTACTAGGACAGAGGAACAACCAACTCTGAGGTTGGATGCAATTAGTGTGAAAGGTAAAAAAAAATCAAATAACCAACAGACTAAAGACACACATAACATAAATAAATAATAATAAATAATACATGAGCAAAATAAAAATATCCAATAAACCCCTAGACTAGAGGTTTGATTCACTGAGCTGAACCAACTCAACCCAATAAAGTACATAACAAATGTTGTGTTTAACTTGTATAGCCTTATATCCCAAATTGTAAACTAAAACAAATTGAAAACATTTTATTAAGAAAGAAAATACGACCTTGCAAAATTGCCGGCAGAGAAAAATACACTTCATATGAACCCAAAAATATTATATATGAAATAAAGAAGAAAACGTGGCACATTTTCACTACAATTTTAGTGTGTTTTAGTTATTAGTTTAGTTATTTCAGTTGCTCTTTCAATTTTAGTCTTCGTTATTTCGTTAGTTTTTGTCATTATAATAACCTTGGTGACCAGAATATCCTCACAAAGGTGGGTTTGAATTAAAATGTGTCCTTGCAGCCTTCTCTCTCTCACACACACACACACACACACACACACACACACGCACACATTGTCATTCCTGCTGAACAAAAACACTTTAAAGAGCATGGTATATGTACTGTAGTGCAGCCACGGGCAGGGGAGAGGCCAGTGAGACACACACACACACAGAGAGAGCACAGGGAGGCGATCCCTGCCTCTGAGTGAGCTGGTGCTTCATTAACTGATTTTTACAGCTCTTACATGCTCAGGTGCTCTCTCTCTCTCTCTCTCTCTCTGTGTCAGAGTGAGCACAAGGGGCGACTCACAATATCTCTACATGAAGAAACATTCATTGGACTCTTTTCTCAGTCTTACCAGTCAGTCCAGTTTTTTCTTTTTTTTCTTTTTTATCTTCTGAAGGAAACAGAGACTTGTGTGTCCTCAGTGAGAAGCGTTTGGGATCTGTTCACTGACAGGAGTTCACTGCTGAGGTTTCTCACAGTATCAGCTTGCAATACTTTTTTTTTTAAATTATTATTTATTTATTTATGGAAGAATGAGCAGCTTCTTTTATTTCGTCCTCCCCGCGCTGGGAGGATACACTCTCACCTCGCTGTACCTGCTGAAGAACCCACACATTCTGCACAGGAGGAAACGCACGGCCTTTTTCTGCACACACATCTCACACAGAGGAGGTAGGGAGATGGGAGGGGATCGATAATCGAATGACTGGTCCGACAATCTGATCATCATCATCTTTATTAGTCCCACAATGTGACTGCAGCACAGGAGAATTTATAAACATCAGTAGATATGAAATGAGTTAAATACATACTCAGAGAACAGTCTTTAACTTGAAATATATATTTTATTACATTAATGAACAGCTCGAAATAGTGTGAGTGAGTACCTAGTACCTAGTACCAAACATCTTTCAGTCTATTTCTTTTGTGTAGAATGCTGCTATTTAAGGATGACACACCACAGCAGTTCAATCACCCTGCCAAAACAGAACCTGTTCAGAATGCTCCGTTAAGTCGTATCTCTTTAGGTCCACCTTAAAGGTCCACCTTAAAAAAAAAAGTAAAACAAATCTTAAGGGACAGGAAATGACATCAGCCACAGAGGCTACTGGGAGCTAACAGCAGTTAGCATTTGGAAAAGTGATGATTTGCAGGCTCTAGCAGGCACATTGCTGTCATATATAATATGTATCCACTGGACAGATAAATCCTCTGAGGCTGGAAGTTTGTGTAGAACTCTGTGCTGCACTGTGGAGCCAACAATAGAACTTTTCGCAGACTTCCGGTTTTCAGATACTGTTGCCCTCGCCAGCACTCTTGTGTTTTACGACAAAGCGCAAGACAACAATTCCAGGAATTTGGCGCATTGTGACATCGCAGTGAGCGCGGAAGTCAACATTGCATGTTTTCTCTCCTGTACTTAGACTGAGGAGGACCACAAAAACATGAGTGAGTCATCTTTTTTCACACTTGGCAGACAGGATAGGACCTCCAGAGTCCCAAATATAAGGATTTAAATGATTAAAAAGTTGATTTAGCATAATATGTCCCCTTTAATTAAATAAGAATAGGTGTTTAAAATGTGTCAACACAAACGCACCGGCATTTTTTTGGGTGAATTTGCAAAATAAATGAACTAACGTAACTTAACAATGTTACCTGCATTCACACTGTGGGAATCCCCTGGGTTTAAGACTCAAGACAAAACACTCTTTGATTACAGTTTCTATACAAATTATTGTCAAACAATTCCAATTTTCTTCAACATGCTTCCATCAATGTTATCACAATCAGAAACAGAAACAGGTTTATTGCTATGTATGCTAGAATCAATACAGGGTGGTGAAATTGGTGCCAAAATACAATAAAAAAAAAAAAAAAATATATATATATATATTACACACTAAGAAAAATATAAATGACACACTAAAGTAAAGTAAGACTATTAAGAGAAATCAGTTCAGGGAGATTGAGTAAAATGAAAATGAAATAATAGCAGTGTTTGTTGTTTTTCTCTGGTTTTCACCCTTGACTCGTCTGTTTGTTCTGAGGGTGTGGAGAGAGGATAGAAGGCACCATGGAGGCGTTCACACAGTGAGTACGATGGAGTGAGAGGAAAAGAAAAACTATAGACAGAGAAGATTATGATAAAAGAATCACACTTGGATGGTAAAGAATGCATAGTCCCACGGGATGAGTTGTTCGGTCTGGATGTGTTTGCATCTGTAAATGATTATTGTAACCATAGAATCGGAACTCCCCGTTTTTGAAAAGCCTCCGAAATTGCAATTGAACCAGAAGTTTCCTCTTCCTGTAACCAAGCTCCAGTTGAACAGTGCCAGCTTTCAATCACACTGATATCCAATGCCGTACTGTACGACAACATTTAAATCATAATTTAATATTTTCAAAAACAAACTTAAGCAACTGCACCTTTTCAACCTGACTTTTACCTGAGAATGATAAGTATTTGTACTTTTTTTTTCTTTTTTACATTACAACACTGGTATTTATACAGTCAAATAGAGCTAATCAGAGTAATATGGTATAACTGTTGCTCACAGTCACAGTACTAAATGACACAAGTGTGAAATTACAGTAAACAATGTACAGTAAGTTACTATAAAATGTACTTTTACTCTTTATGTGCACACAGTAATTTACTGTGAATATAATGCAATTAATAGACAGTGTCATACAGTGAATGTACGGTCAAATATTTCCTATGTAGTACATATTTAACTGTAGTTTCGTGAGTCTTCTCCGGGTTCTCCGGCTTCCTCCCACAGTCCAAAAACATGCGGGATTTGGTGAATTGGTCACACCGAAGGTGTGAGAGTGTGAGTGAATGGTAGTTTGTCTCTATATGTGGCCCTGTGATGGACTGGTGAACTGTCCAGTGGCAGCTGAGATAGGCACAGCATCCCCTGCGACCCTCTGGTGGAGGATAAAGCGGTAGATAATGGATGGATGGATGTTGTAGCATCAGTAAGTAAGTAAATAAGCTGTAACATGTGGACTTTCTCTCTTTCTCTTTGTCTCTTTTTTAAAAAAAAACGTCTCTTCTTCATCTGACTGCAGTGCCGTGGAGCAGGGCACACACATGCTGGAGCTGGACTGTCACTTGACACGTGACGGACATGTGGTGGTGTCACATGACGAGAATCTGCTGAGGCAGACCGGACATGACGTCAACATATCCTCCCTAAATCTACAGGTCAGGGTTTATTATAGTAATAATAATAACAACAATAATCATGATAAGAACAGGATACATTTCTCACATACAGACGTATGCTTCAGTTTAACTGCAATGTTATGTGCCAAACAATAGTCCCTTTAATCTTACTTGATATGTCTTAGAGCCATGCATAATATATAACAGTATCTCATCTACACTGTAAAAAAGAAATTTCAAGGCAACTTACTGCAATCAATTTTTTTATTTACAGCCCAATAAAAGATCTCAACTTTTTAAAAAGTTCCATCAACTAATATTAATTTGTTAGACAAACTTTTAAATTAGAGTTGTGCCAACTCAAAATTCAAAATTTTTATTTTTAATATAAATGTTATATTATCTGAACAAGATTAGTTAGCCAAACTATTTGAAAACAGAATTTTGAGTTGGCACAACTCTAATTTACAAGTTTGCCTAACAAAGTAATATTAGTTGATGGAACTTTTTAAAAAATTTTGATCTTTTGTTGGGCTGTAAACTCAAAATTTGATTGCAGCAAGTTGCCTTGAAATTTTGAGTTTTCTTTTTTGCAGTGTAATCAATTTTTGAGTTTACAGCCCAACAAAAGATCTCAAGTTTTTAAAAAGTTGGCTCTTTTGTTGGGCTGTAAAACTCAAAAATTGATTGCAGTAAGTTACCTTGAAATGTCCTTTTTACAGTGTATGAAACAGTGAGTGTCCTTTTTCCCCCAAAATCTTGCAGGATCTGCCTTTGTATAAGGAGAAACTGGAGGTGACATTTTACGCCGGTGAGTTCTTCCTCTCCTTCTCTAATTTTGCCACAAAAAAACAAAAAAATGTTTTTAAATGTGTTTCAGCAGGTGTGTGTCTGTGTGTGTGCTTGTACTTCAGGTCACTACAGCAGCGGTGCAGACAGGATGTTTGCTCTGCTCGAGGACGTGTTCAAGAAGTTTCCTCACGTACCTGTGAGCATCGAGATCAAAGAGCACAACTGCCAGCTGATAAGAAAGGTGCAGATCGCCTGAAATAGTGATGATAAAAATGAAGCACTTTGTTTGTAAAAATCCTTGTTAATATTAGGATCCTGGAGTGATTTTTGAAGCAGACTGTTGTGTTTATGTGTGAATGGCTCGTGTCGGACATGGATTAAGTAGAACAATGTTTTGTAAATGGCGGTGGAATGAGGAAGTACAGGAAATAATCCAATGGAAGAGAATGCCAAGGGAGGTGAAGAGAAAGGTAAGCAGGAGTGCTGGGAGTCTAGGCGTGTGGAAAAGAGCCTTATATTGAGCTGTATGAGAAGCTGATGATTCATATCAATGAGCTGGAGAGAGAGACAGGATGTGCAGCAGGTTAGAGTGATTAAGAAGTGAACAGAGTGAAAGGAGTAGTTTGAGGACCTGATGGATGCTCACGTGCAGAGGAGGGACAGTGATTACAGTGGACAAAGGTTGATGAAGATGGAGATGACGGGCAGGAGGAAAAGAGGAAGACCACAGAGAAGGTTCATGGATGTTGTGATGGACGACAGTTGGTGTAACAGTAGAGGACACAAGGAATATAGGACAAGATGGAGGCACATGATCCGCTCTGGTGACTCCTAAAGGGACAAGCCAAAAGAATGCCAAGAGAATGCTTGAATATTGAGTCTTAAAATGACTTTACACTACATAGAATATAGTCACATCAAACTACTATTTTACTTTAACATGAACATAGTGTGTTCATTTGACCATAACAGAATCTGTGACTTTTACGAGTAGACAGTCTAGAGCTTGTTAAACTCGGTCATTCGCTGAATGAATCCAGCTCTGTGAGGTCGTATTTAATGAAGGTGTGATCACAGAGGTGTTTTTTTTCTTCTGAGTTTGGCGTTGCCTAGCAACTATCTGATTAAATGTCAAGGATATTAATGATGATCGGCTTCAGGCTGCAGTCACCCGTAGTCTGTGTAGTTCAAGTAGGACTTCATGTTGCTCTTAGGCTCTGGCAAATAAAAGTAGTAAATGACCTTTGAATGCTATACTTCAACACTGCAGAGCAACTTTTGTTATATATATATATGTATATATAAATATACATATATATATACATGTATATACATGTATATATATGTATATGTATATTTATTCTGCCACACATCATTTGGGGAGTAAATGTCTGTAAAATAACTGCCTGCATATGTAAGGCTCAAAAAAAGAAGCAGTAAGACATTCTTAGTCCAGCATATATGTCCTCTGCTGTGCCTCTCGCTTCAAAGGATAAACAATATATACCGAAATTAATGAATGAATGAATACATAACTTATATACATAAAAGTTATACATTACTGACTTGTCTCACATTTACTGTATTCAATTTTAAACTATCTTGATTCCACCCTTAGAGCTGCAACTAACAATTATTTTCATTATCAATTTATCTAAGGTCTTGTTTGGTCTAAAAAAAATGATTCAGTTTGAATGATTTCTTTGTTATATGGAGCAAAGAAACTTGACAATATTCACTTCATTTAAGACGCTGCAATGCTGTGGATCTCCTCTTGTCTGTTCTCTGTAGGTGTCTGATCTGGTGCAACAATACAACAGAGAGGAGCTGACTGTCTGGGCGTCAGTGGACGCCAGCATCATGAAGGAGTGTCGCAGAACGGTACATTAACCACTTGGGGGAGACAAAGCCTCTTGTACAGATTAGTTGTATTACTGTGCATTACTACAGGCTACATTTAATAGTTTTAGCGTTGAGTCATGTGGATTTTCTTCATGCACCATCAGCCTCTCCTGTTCCAGCATAACTCAGCACCCTTTTCTCTCTGTGTGTCTCTTGTAGAATGGCTCAATGCCGTACAGTTTCAGTATGAGCCACGGTGTGCTGCTTCTGCTTCTCTTCTACACTGGCCTGCTGCCCTTTGTGCCACTGGGCCAGAGTTTACTGCAGTTCTACTTGCCACGTATCTTCAACAGGTGCGACCGCATACCTTACCTGCATATGTGTGTGTCTTTTGCGTGTCGAAAAAACGTGTGTTCATGCAAAACACGATTGCACGCAAGTCTATAGTTAGACATTTTCCCATGAAGATGAATGAGACAATGGCCCTTCTTTGCACAGCAGCAGCAGCAGCAGCCATGTTGATAGGTCACAGTAGGAAAATCACAGGCGTAAATAATCAGCTGTGTCACGATGTCCTGACTTACACAACATCTGTGCTTCTTCTGCTGAAACATGTCAAAAAAAGTAAGAAATCTGCTGTACAAAAGACCCATTAATAGTAATGTTTGCATTGTACACTCCCCGACCACTTTAATAGGTACACAGGACACCTCCAAAAGTAGACATTTTCTCCTTTTTCTGATGATCCTCTGCAAACAGTAGAGATGGTTGTGCAGTTTCTGACTCAGATCAGCCTGTACTGAACCAAGTTGTGAGCATCATGTGATTGGCTGATCAGATATTTGCATTAACAAGCAGTTGAACAGGTGTACCTAATAAAGAGGCCTTCTTTCAGTTGCTTGTGTGCCATTTTGTATCTGAACAATTCACATGTGTGAGATGAATCCATACAGCATGTTTGCCTAAAGTTTCTTCTTTTTTTTCTCCGTCTGTGCTACTGAAGGACGTTCATACCTGAGAAGCGCATGCTGAGAAACAGGCTGGTTGTCTCTTTGTTACAAAAGTGAGTAAAGAAGATCGAGAGGCAAATAAAAGTATGAGAAGATATAAGAGTACGTTAATAACAGAGTATATGATTGTATGTTCTGTCATTCCAGAGTAACGATGAGGAGGAGTCTTTTTAAACACCTCGCGGCCCGTGGAATTCAGGTATGAAGCCATCGTCGTCACCATAAGGTCTGTGTATTTAAGTGATCATCTGTCCATTCATCGACAAACTGACACACTCACACAGCCACGCTGAGCATCTCTGATGCGTCACCGCTGTCCTGATGTGAGTCATCTCTGCTGGGATGACATCACCCAATCATCAGGCCATAAGTGGGTCACTGAATGGTTTGAGTAGCCAGTAATTAGTAAAAAAAACGCAAACATCCACATGAAAGCAGAGCTGCACACTCCAGGAGAAAAGAGGGGACACAGAATAGAACACTGTGATGAGATATACTTCAACAACGTCATCTACGCTTCAGTTCAAAAGTTTGGGGTCACTTAGAAATGTCCTTATTTTTGAGGGAAAAACACTTTTTTTTCAATGAATATAACATTAAATGAATCATAAATCCACTCTATACGTTGTTAATGTGGTAAACGACTATTCTAGCTGCAAACGTCTGGTTTTTAATGGAATATGTACATAGGTGTATAGAGGCCCATTTCCAACAACCATCTCTCCAGTGTTCTAATGGTACATTGTGTTTGCTAATCACGTTAGAAGGCTATTGGATGATTAGAAAACCCTTGTGCAAGTATGTTATTTGATGAATAAAAGTGTGAGGTTTAACGGACAACAACAAAACATAAAAAAATTGTATAGGTGACCCCACACTTTTAAATAATAAGGCAGAAACATCACAAATGAATGGCTGTGAAATAAATGAATAATTCAACCTTATCATGTTCCTGCCACCATGTTATTTATATCAGGTACACATGTCTATGCTGTGGTCGAACAGCTGCTTCTTTCATGTTGATGCTTGCTTTGATTTTGCAGCCACATCTGAGAAAAACCGCTCCGCTCCTCGTGTGGTTGAGTTCTTGTCAGATGTCAGTTTCTGTTTTTATAGGCGTGTCAATATTCCCACCTCCTTCAAAGCATTAATAACTGTGTGCAATATTTTTTATGCAAAAGTGTTTGTGTTTCTATTCAGTTTGTTTCACACTTTTAAAATTTAAAATGTGCATAAAAATAACCAGGATGAGATGGAAACCCACCTCATGTGCACACCCATGGTGTCCAGAACTCACAGGGAACCAGCAGACGTGACCGTGATTCTTTTATTTGCCTTCATAAGGCATTTAAAGTCTTGCCACTCCCTATCTTTGTGATCCAGCTCCAATCATTGCAGTCAGTAGAGTCTCAACTGCCGTGCAACCACGGGTTGCCAGTTACGTCAGAAAACGAAACCTAAAAGACCTAAATATGAATTTCAATGTAGTAACCGTTTTTGGCCACATTCTTGCATATGGCACCTTTAATATACTGCGTATGTAATTACAGGTGCATTTGTTCGTGTGCAATAAAGATGACGACATAAAGGCTGCGTTTGACGTGGGAGCTACCGGGGTGATGAGCGACTACCCGACTGTTCTGTCAAGATACCTCTGCAGAAACACAGACCAGAAGTGACCACAGAAAGAAAGAAAACAGTGTAAATAAGGCATAAATTAAAAGTGTGACACATCCGTGAACAAGATCAGACAGAGGACATTTTGAACTTGCCGTTCATCTCTGTAATCTCGTTGCTAGAATAACTTGTTTGCGGTATGATCAGTAATCAGGTCATACCTGTGTCCTCCACCCACTGTCGTTCACACTCCACCCTGTGCCCAAAGAGTGTCAAATCAGAGTGAATATTTAACCAGCTGAAACATGTCAACAAACACGTCGCGTTCCTCATGACAAAAGAAGTAAATGTGACTTTGTTTTGACTCTGTCTGATGGCTTCTTTTCTTTTTTCATTTGATTGGTTTGTCTAAAAGTGCGAGGCTTAAGAAGGAGCGATGCTGTTATTTTCTTTCAATTTTCGAAATATGTTTATGGCTTTTTTAAAAGAAGCAAAAAAACAAACACATAACTCACAGAACATAGCACATCTATGCTTAAAATAGCAGTTCATGTTTTTATTGAAATAATAAGGCAGACATCTCAGTTAGGAAAAGTTAAGAAAGGAAAAATATGCATAAAAAGTGTATTATTATTATTATTATTATTATTATTTGTCTTTGTTATAAACGCTTAATTTCAATGCATTGCAATGTGTTTGACATTTCCCCCAAACACAAATCATATGAAGACACAGAATCCATTTTTTTTCTCATACTCCCAAAATCAACTCAATGCCAGAGGGTTAAGAGACAAACTTTTCCCAAAGGCCTCAGAGAAACACTGAACAATGCATTTCCAAAAAGACTGGAGTTCACTACATGACCTGAATTAACGTGTAAGATTATCTATCATGGGTTTACATGGATTACAAACATAATGTAGTCTATGGTGTGTTTTAAAGTCAACAAAAACATGGGGACAGAAAATAAAGATCTGGTACTACAGATAAGATAATACTTTATTGTCTGTTTGCACAGAAAAGTGTCTTGCCGTCACCATTCTGACATACATAGACAGTAGACAGACATAAGAAAAAATCTCTATAAGTCTATAACATGCATTAAAATATAGAATATAAGTCCCTATGCCTGAGTACAGTGCTGTCAATAGAGTTGTGGAGGTTGGGTGTTCACCTAAATGTACTGAATATCTCCTTAAGCTGAGGGTGTCCGTGTGCAGCAAACCACACACGCGTCCTTGTTTCCTTGTTTTTCCCAGGTCGTGGTCAAAGTCCATCGATTATCAAGCGCAGCCTGTTCTGTGAAACAAAGGCCGTGTTTGGCTGTGCCTTACAGTGTGATGATGAATGAGCTGATGGAATACAGCGTGTTGTGAGTGGATCAGTGTGGACTAAAGTTTTAAATACAGGAGACGCAAAGAGCAAAGGATAAATCGAGGTCCTCGTGATGATACGGTCAGGGATATAATGTGTCAGGGAGCATGTTATCAGTAAGAAAGGGACTTTAAGTGAAGCTTATATCCAGTGTGTGAAATCATCCACCAGACCTACACTGGATGTATCCGGTTTGAAGAATTGCAAAACAAAACATTTGGAAATGTTTTAAAATTGAAGTTTTTCCTTGATTTGAATCAATCAATAAAGATTGAGATAAGCGACGATGGAGTGACGCTAACAACTGCGCATCGTAGTTATCTTAAATGGCCAGTTTCACCCAAAGTGAGAGAAATTCAGTTTCAAATGTTGAACAATATTTATCCAGCTGCCGAAACTCTAAGGACAAGGTTCAGTTTGGATTCTTTGGATCTTTGTAGTTTCTGTCTGACAGAGCCTGAAACTACTGGACATTTATTTTTTCTCTTGCTCAATCACAGTAACAGTTTAGAAAGATCTGTATAGTTGAATATAATTATCATTATTGGTTAATATTATATTTATAAAAAATAAGTGGAAGAACAGTAAACCTTCTTTAGCTTTTTAAAAAAAGAAAAGAAATGATATTCAACATCATTAAAGGTACTATCTGTAAATCAGTAATTTCTGTAGTTGCTCATATATACACTTATGTATATACTGTATGTGTAGAATGTGTGTGTCTATGCATATACGGTATCTAATGTTTGTACACAAACCAATGTTCCTAAATGGTTTATTTAAAAAGAAAAGTGGATGTACCTGGAGGGAGGTCTTTGCACTAAAGTTGACTGTAGTGGGAGGACACGGTGATGCAGTGGTTGGCACTGTTGCCTCACAGCAAGAAGGTCCCAGGGTTGTTTACATTTTGCAAATGTTTGCACTGGAAAACCTGCGCTTGTTGTGCAATGTCTCATGGTTTTCTCCAAGTGCTGCAGTTTCCTCATATCACCTAAACATGTGTTAGGGTGCACGTGTGCTGCTGTTGCAGCCCACTGATCCTTGTTCTAAGTTTCTAGGTCACATTCTGAGGACAGATTTTCCTATGGGAATTAATAAAGTTACTAATAATCACTAATAAAGTTAGTGATTATTGTTGTTGACATTGCACTTTTTTGCGCTCGTGCTGTTGAATAGGACAGTCGTGTCCACATGCAGGACACTTGTACCTGTGAAGGTCAACTGACACATCTGCATTGAAACAGATCTGAAGTGGGTCAATAATAATAATACCACCATGTGAATCACTCCAGCCTGGTGCGATAATGTGAACGTGGCCTATCACTGTGATATCCACACTGGGACTCAGGGACAGTGGGCCTCATGTGAAGCCTCGTCTGATTGGTTGACCCACATTGTAAACGTCACGCTGCGGCTCTGATTGGTCGAGCGGGATTTGTTTTGCAGTCTTCGGACTTCCTCCTCAGCCTGTTTTCATAAACAAACCTCACTTTCTCTCCCGCCAGGTCATCGCGGCTGCTCTGTCCGCCTCTGTCTGTCTGTCTGTCTGTCTGTCAGTGTGCCAGTTTTGTCGGACTTCTGGTCCCGTGTTGGCGGAGCTTTGAGACCGAGACTTGGTTCGTGTTCATAGAGAGACAGAGAGAGAGAGACGCGGGTAAACGCTGCAACAAGCGAAGGCTTGTCTGTGTTGCCTTTATTGTCCGAGCGGAGCGGTCCACGCGTGGTCGACTATCGGACACAACCCGACCACGTATCGCTGTATTCGGATGATTTTTAGCTGTCAGTCTCCCTGCGTTGCCGTGTAAACCGCAAGGGGCTCTTTTTCTAAACCAGGTAAGTCAATAAACATAGGGGAATACGCTGTAATGCACCTTTAACCCGCTGCCGATGTGGTTTGTTGTTATTGTGTGGCGCTAGCATGCTAGCTAACATATATATATATATATACACAAACACATAAGCTAGGTCAGCGCTAACCAGTCCTGCTGCTAGCACATGCTCGGTGCACAATTGTCGTTATACAGCGTTTAATTTCATTATGGCCGATTGTTTCTAAGGAAGAGAGGAAACAAAGTGCCGTGAACCAGGAAACCAGCGGTGTCGTGAGAAGAGCAGGAAAAAACATGCAAAATGCGATAACACGGGTGAATGTTGCGATGACGTGACTTGCGATAAATAAACAACTCTAGTGTTATTTTTTCGGTCTGTTTCACTGATTCCACTTACTGAAAAGGAAGCAGTGAAACATTACTGATGCCACTTCACACTGCATGTGAAGGACATGAATCACAGGGTACGTCACAATACAATACCATACATGGTCAACGATGCGAATAACATCACAAAACGATTCTGTGATACAGTGCCTGTCTTACTGAAGGAAACAAAACGTCTCTGAAAAGTTAAAAGTGCAGGATTGCTCTATTTATTCACACTATAGAGAACAAAGTGCATTAAGTATGTATTGATCATAGATGGGGCAGTAGCCATTATATAAATGCCATTATCCAGCTGTTAACTTGCTCTTCTTCAGCCAGGTAACTTCCACCCAAGTTTCAGCAAGGACTGTTTACTGTTTTTTAAGAGTGCCTTAATTTGTTAATAAAAGTATCATTATTTGCCTTGGCATATCGACTGACTTGGGATATTGAAGTAAAACAAAACATAAATGGGAAAACTTTAAAATAAATGGAAACTGCTCTGTCTCTCATTGGAAGTGTGTAACGTCCAATTCTCTTTGCATTTCTCTGTCCAGTGGTATAATTGTGTTGTATTGTGATTTAAGAAAGATAAAGTAAAACAAAAACAACACACATTGACCTTTGTGGTATGTATGCAAGAAGCCAAAGTCCACAAGCTTTCAATATAAAAAAAATGTGGGGGGGGGGGGTTTCACTTCATTTTCTTAATTAGTTAAAATCAAATGTTACCAGATGAGAAAAATATAATGATGCTGTGTTTTCAGATGCATTCACATTCAAAAACATGTCTGTCTGATTAACAGTGTTAGGAAAATGTTTAATAAACAAAGCACCTGATTGATCTATGTTTATCTGTATTACTTACTAGCTGGCCTTAAGAGTCATGTTTGCCTACATTACTAATCCATGTACGAGACAAACGCTGATCCTGCTTCCTCTTGCCTTCCACCTCCTCAGACATGGTGAAGTTGACAAAAGCCAAGACATTCCAGGCTTACCTGGACTCCTGCCACCGGCGTTACAGTTGTGTGCACTGCCGTGCCCATCTGGCCAACCATGATGATCTCATCTCAAAGGTCAGTGTGCTGCCACCTTCTTTGTTGTTACTGAGCATGTGACTTGGCTTGTACTGAAATTGCACTTAAAAGGCATCAAAATGACATATAGTAAATACATTTACTATTATCAAATTGTGTTTGTACTTGTTTTTAATTCATGTTTCATGTCATGTTTGTCTTTTAGTCTTTCCAAGGCAGTCAGGGTCGAGCCTACCTCTTTAATTCTGTGTAAGTATTTTATTTACAAATATTACGACATGGTATTAAATATAATATAGTGGCCTTTCCCGTATCCTATGTATAGGTCAGTCTAATTCGTATTTAACTCTACTGAGGGGAAGTTGGTGATTCTTTGATGGTTTGTGTTACTAGAATATTATTTCAGAAGTAGTACAGTTCTTCATGAAAACAATTTATCAGTATCATGTTTGCTGAAGTATCGATAGCATGTTTGCACATTATCGAAGGATAATTTGATTTGCCACACAGTGGACTTTGAAGTTGGGTGAGTTCATTGTTGCCAAGCTCCTCCTGGGTCAGTGGGTTAGTAGATTAGTAGTCATAATCAAACTGTAACTTAACTTCCAGCTCTAAATATAATTATTTATCTTTATCAGCAGTATCTGAGAAGTTTGAACCGGATCAGTTCCAGTTCCCTGCCTCCCTTCCCATGACTATCTCATGAACTTAATTGTTTGTTTTCTTTTACGAAACTTAAGACTTGTATAAGCAAACAATTCTCAAGAATGTGAGTTTAACGTCAGAGTGGATAAATGATACTTGGCTCCAGTTGCTTCTCAGTATATGGTAACGAGAGTCACTGAAGAGCTGCGTTTGGTTTCAGGGTGAACGTCGGCTGTGGTCCTGCAGAGGAAAGGCTGCTGCTCACGGGACTTCACGCAGTGGCTGACATCTACTGTGAAAACTGTCACACCACACTGGGTTGGAAATATGTAAGTGGGCACACCTGCACACCTGCACACCATCGCTGACTTGTTTACCAATAACCTGGATTCTTGCTTGAAGAAAGCAGCTAACATGATTTTTATATTACGATATCTATGATGTAGGTTTGCGATTCCTAGCTCAGCGTCCACTTTTAGCCTCCGATACCATCACTGTAGCATTACATTGATTTATCACACATGACTGGATTACATGTCTGCTTTTATCTATGGTGAAAAAAAGAGTGATTGTAGTAGGACGAATCAATTACTTGGTTTGAGTTTGTGTTTTTTTTCACTGTCTTCTGGTTTCTTTGTTCTTTTAACAAAGAAATCATTAAAACTGGATCATTTAGGTTTGTGCACAAAACAAGACATCGAAAGAACATCATCATTTCCAGGTTTGCTAAACAAAGATTCAACATTTTCTGACATTTTACGGCCCAAACAAGTACACGATTAATTGTGAAAATGCTCGACAGAGTAATCGATTATGACAATTATCTTTAGTTGCAATTCAGTAGTCACAGTTTTTGCACTTGATGCCTTTGTTTTAAATTGCATTTTTGTAGCCATGCACCAGGCTACAATGAATATGGTGTATTCATTTTATATTGTTTCAAACTTTTGTGTTTTACTAGAGTGTCTTTGTATCCATTTTATGAGTGAGCAGTGGGAACTATGGTCTTAATTTGCTTCATTCTGGTTCTTTTTGTATTTACCCTTTTGCAACTTCCTCCTGCAGGAACAAGCCTTTGAACTGAGTCAGAAGTACAAGGAGGGGAAGTACATCATCGAGCTGTCTCACATGATAAAGGACAATGGCTGGGACTGAGAGAAGGCTTCATCTTTCACCGTGACTGTTGTAAAAAAAAAGAAAAGAAAAAAGTTGCATCCTTTCAACTTAAAGGGTTCCAGTGTAGCTTCCTTATCCCGCATTCGGGGGGGCCATCGCTTCGAAAGGCTTTGCCAACAGTAGCATGTGATGCCTTATCTTTTTCTGTTCTTTGTGTTTTTCCAGCGAACCACAACAACACCTTTGCTGATATTGCTATCCTAACTGCTAGTTGTGCTGGGACATGAACTGAATGAGTGCAGGGTTGGTGTGTGTGTGTGTGAGAGAGGCTGGCGGGTGCAGTCACACAGGCCCGTGTGTGCATATTGGGATTTTTAATCTCGTGATGAAACTCTTTATGAGTGCCACCACAAAACAGTCTTGCTCTGTAGAAGTGTGGAGGGCAAATAAGATGCTGGTATATGGATTTCTTTCCCTCATAGACTTCCTGGCCCTATCTGTTTAAAGTATTTCGGCCTGTTTAACCCATAGATCATTTACAAGTAATGTAAAGGTTTGGGAAAAATTCAAGCAGGAGTGGAGGCATGTTTTTTTCCCATTGGTGAACTTGGTTTTTATAGTAATGTGTTTATATTGTGCCAAAGGCAATCTGGGTTTTAAATTAGTGATGGTGAAGCCCACACACCCCACAGCCCTCCTGGAAGAATTCTTTAATCTGGAGTATGAGTGTCTTGTAAATGGAGGTATATATTTTAATGTGCGTGTGTGTGTGTGTGCGGAGATGCCTTAAGCTGGATGGTGCTGAGAAGCATAAGTCTGGGGTTCAGATCTACACAGTTCCCTAATGCTGTCAAGATATATCTTCTGTGTTTGTGCTTAATATTGAGCTGCCCTTATTGACACATTACTTAATCATGTTAGAATAAAGTGTGATTAGGATGTTGTGTAGCATATTTATGGTGATATTTTTTTTTTAAATGTTTGCTTCTTTCATTCATTAAAGTGAACTATTTTAAACTTTTATCACACAGTGTCTGTATCATGTGTAATTGAGTGTTTTTGTCACTGTAAAACACATACCTTTCTGTATTTATTCAAATACCTTGAGAGAAATACATGTTTAGGAAAACATTTCACTTCTTCAAGGTATATAGGACTATCCACATCCACCTCAGAATGTTTTACTTTCTTTTTCACTTGGGTGTGGCCCCGTTTTGCTTCACACTTTCAGTTTTAATTCCATGTATTTATGTCAAAACAAAACGACATCTAATTTTTGGAAGAAGAACTCCAAAGTCACAGTAAACTTGTCTGACCTGGAAATAAAACTTCACATAACTTATTCTCTACATCCCACGTGGATGTAGCGAATAAGATCTTTATGTCCGGAGCATGTGACCTGAGATGTCCACAAAGTACCTGATGACAGTGACAATAGCTCTCGTCTATTCATTGACCCTGTAATTTATTTCATTGCATTGTTTTCTGCGGGGGGAAAAAAGGCCTCTTTGAAGGATGGATCATCTCTGGTTGTCTCCCACCATGGCTGTTGCAAGTGGGGGAAGAATAAAATGCAAAAAAGCAAAGCAATTGAATCAGCTTTGAACTGATTAAGATGAATGAGACAAAATGAGTCGCTTATTGTAAAGAAGAGGTGATTATACTTGAAGCAGGCACAGGTCACATGAATAAGCTCTGACCAGAACTAAACCCTTTTTTTGTGGTGGAGGAACTGCTGACAGTTATGAGTGCGCAGGTCTTTCCAGTCGTCTGTTCTGTGTCAGCTTCTCATTCTTAGTATTTAGTCATCTATTTTATGTGTACTTTATAGATGTCTTAACAGAAGACAAGCAGTGAGACACATGACCTCAGGAGTATTGAGAGATATTACTGTTGTTTTTCAGAAATAATATTATGCTGCAATTGTGAGTGAATTGTTTGTCTCTGTGCGTTGGTCCTGGTATGATCTGATACCCCACCTTTCACCCAACGTCAGCTGGGATTGACACCAGCAGCCCTGCAACTCTCATGTGGTCATGAGGATAAAGAAGTAGACAATAGATGGGTTACACTGCAGAGTGTCTGGTATAGGCCATCAAGTGTAAGTGTGAATATAAAGGTTTGGAGCAGTCCCTTGCGACATCACTCATTGACTGAAACTGATGTACTATTAAATTATTGTGGTCAAAATCACTGTGGTCAAAATATAGATCTACTGTATTTGATAAACCACGAAATGTGTTTAAATAAAGCTGTACATTTTGTATCATATTAATAGTGTAAAATTTCCATAAACCATGTTCTTGTTCATGTTTATAATGATTTCTATTACTATGTATTCTTAAATTACACTTCACATTTGAAATGTTGCTGATAACAAGAAGCTGAGGGTGTAGTGCTTTGCTCAAGGGCATGTCACGTCATAACCTATTTCTTCACTGTGCAAAGTGGCAACAGTGATATATACAGTGATAATTTTTTTAAATGCATGCATTCATTTATTGTTGTGATTGTGTTGATATTGTTGTTCTTATGTAAGAGACGTCAGACAAATCCAAACTGATCTCAGTATATAAGAGTCAATAAATGAATACAGATGACACACACACGATGCAATTACTCACAAAGGGATGCCGTGGGTGAACTATACATTTGGCAATGGAAATAGTAAACATCCACCAAAGAAAGGATATTTAATATGATAGTATGAGGTGAAATGTCCCTTTAGCTAATACCAGAAACACCCGTTTCCCATGTTCCAGTGTCACCTTGATATAATCATCTCCCGGAGGCGCCTCTGACTCACTCAGTCGCATCACTCTTCATTTAAATGACAACTACAGAGACTAATATTTGTTTAAATGAAGCTGCACCTGTCGTGGTTACATTAAAATACAATATACAGTCGACAAACGTGACGCGCTGCATTAAAAATTAACGTGTCTCGGATGTTGACGCTGCGTTACAACGTTATCTGTCCGTCTTTTACGCCGGACTGTTTATTTGTTGTATGTTTCAAGTTAACGACAACAATGTGAAGAGACTCATTCGACTATTTAGACATAATAATTAGTACTATGAAGGCGTGAAGTGACGACGACTGACTAGCGTTTCAACCGCAGTCAGTGCACTTGCACCAGAACATACCATAATAACGCACGCTCTACTAACTCATTCACGGCATATTTTGTGGTGAATAAAACTGAGACGGAATGTGATGTTGGGACAAATCCTAGGACTCTATATGACGATGTGTGATACATTTGAAGGAGAAATAAACAAGTGGGTTTGGTATTTTAAGCCCGAGTGTGTCGAGCACCCCCGTGTCCCCACAAATGGACCCTTCCGAGGCGGTCGGTCACGTGACTTTTTCCGTTTCGCCATTTTCCTCTTGCAGACCCGGTGCTCTCGCTCGCTGACGGTTACGCTACAGTCATCACCTCCGAGCGCCTTTAACCTCCTCGCAGCCGACGGTGAGAAACGGGCAAGTCCTGAAAAAAAAAAACGAACAACGCCTGTCGTGCAGCTGTATCGCCCCCGAGAGAGAAGTGAAACATGTCGTCTGGCCAGGAGAGCCCGGAGTACTCGCCTTTCTTCGCTGTGATGGGAGCCTCTGCGGCCATGGTCTTCAGCGGTAACTACACCTCACTCCTCCGCCTGTCACCGTCTCACTGATGATAACATAACGACACATTATATGGATGCTGAAATATTGTATTGTATCATACAATACTGGTCATTGTGCGCCCGCTACGTTACGTAGGTCGGTCACGCACCTGCTACTGATGCGAGGCAGTGCAAGGTGTCCGCCGTCATTAAGCCGCTGACCACCCAGCCCTCACGCCGCCAGCACCGAGTCTGACCCCCCTTCTCTTCCCTTCTCTGACGATATTTGCTCGCATCTGCTGCTTGGTTTTGGTGACGCAGGCCCGTGCTGTGGTGGCATCTGTCATCATCGCCAATGACTTATTTTTGTTTTACGTCGCAGCAGCTATTCGATCATTTTTATCGGTTAAATATGTGTTTTATTTCTGCTCTGATATTGAATTCATCCAGCGCGTGTCAGCCCGTAAGATTTTTTTTAACCGTGTCGAAGGACAGCCAGGGCCTGCACGCGAGTCTGAGGGATTAAAGGGAAAATCCGTCCATTCAGTCATGAGCAGGGAGGCAGGGTACACCCTGTAGTGTGTGTCACAGAGGAAGTCTGAGAAGGTCCGACTCATTAGAGGCTGACAGGGATCTCCACCAGCATATGTTACACACAGGCCTGCTGTATTCTTACTTGATATTGATCAAGACCATGTTTTTATTTATTCAAGGTTAATCAGTCACGTTTTCTGGTCATTCCTTTTACCGATTATGTAATATTAGGAGTCAAATATTGGGTCAACTGTTTCATTCATTCATTTATCTGCTCATACAAGTATCGACATAGGAATCCCTTCACCCATTTTCAACGCCTTGTCCCCCATGAATGATGAGTGTCATTTAGCGATCAATTGTGTCGCTGATTTCATCACATAGTAATGACAGTTAGATAAATAGATGTTTGTTTGCATTTATCCTAAAACGGGGACGTTTTTGTGATACAGACACACAGTGTTAGGTAAAACTATTGAAACAAAAATGAAAGAAAATACACATTACAGTGAAATAAAAAAAAAATAATAAAAAAGATCATACACAGCTATAGAAAGAATGGACATGATGTATATATGAGGGGGAAAGGGGAGATATCTTTAATCATTATCTACATTTCAGAGCACATTGGCAGTTAGGATGCTGTTTTGCAGGAAGAAAAGGACAGCTGTCTCTGTAATTGGGAGCTCACTGCTGATTTGATGATGACATTTGGTAGCATTTTGTGTCGTCGTCCATCTAGTTACTTACTGACTGGGGTCTCAGTTTAGGGTAACTATCTGCAGAATAGTGATCCAATACCAGTGCTTCCTCCCAAGTATAACATCAGATATTAACATGCTGTGGTACAAAGACTGACCTCTTTTTAACCTGACATTATTGAGATGCATGTATATGCTAAGGCTACAAGGGCAAAACCATAAGGAAATAAAAGGCTCTTCTCTGTATTCCTTAGAAATATTAACTTCACAGATTACACAATTTTGAAAGCCTTTACGGCTATTTTTTCTGTTCTGGAATTGGATGATTAAAAAATAAATCAAATTAGTCTAGTGATGATGAATGACTCTGGATATAGCGGTATCCATTTCTTGTCAACATTGTAAAGTCTGTACAACCCTAAAAATTAGATGAGATAGAAAAACATGTCCTTGTCATTTCCTTCTGTTGGAAATGGTCAGGCTCTTGACTGAGAGGAAAAAATGCTTCTGTATAAACCTGTAAAAGCACCAGTGTCCCTGACTGAACAGGACATTTGACAAGAAAAGACATGCGTCAGCTTTACATTGGTAGAACACGCAGTTTGATCTTTCACGGCTGATTTTGCTGCAGGCAGCCTCACAACTCTGGTACACTTAGCATCGTGCGTGTGCGAGAGAGAAATCCAGATGCTGCCACCTCAGTCACACCGTGTTTGTAGATTGTCCTTCTAATATTATCGGTTTGCCTTTTTGCCAACTAAAGATTTAATTTTTTGCTCTATGACAAATCTTCAGCTTTGTAGGTCACCTCTCCTCACGTGACGAAGACGACGCTCTGATGCAGAGACTTTTATTTAATCACCCTTGCAAACAATTGGAGCTTATATCAGTAAAATCAAACAAACCGTTAGGCTCGCGGGAAAGTTATATAATCAGTGTGTACCGAAATATTGTGTTACTCTTAGTAAGAATGACTACTGCTCTCTATCTGTTAACCATAATTTTCTCATCATTGGAACACGGCAACTATTTTATAGAACGGTCATTTGAGCTTGTGCCAATATTTCAATAAAGTCTTCTTGCTGCTGTAGTGTCAAAACAGTTGTTTGTTTGTTCACACTGGAGCTGGTCTAGGATTTCAGAGGGTTTCAGTTGTACAAGGTGGAAGGCATGATTAACTATTTAGCGAAGGAGGTAGGAAAGATGATCCTTATTGAACATTTTATGCAACTCAATCGTGCATATCATATCTGAAGATGCTCTGGTCGTAGGTGTCATGTCCAACTGGTGCTCCAATGGCAGTGATCAATCTCTAGATGTCCACAATGTACTGTCTATATTCAGATTAGTCTTGTGCTGCAGTTCAATTATTAGAAACCATTTTGGGCTGTTTATTTACATGGAGTGTGTTCACAGTACTCCCTGAATGTGCCAACACACCCACAGCAGCCAGTGAGAAGCAGTGAAAGCTGTATTGTGTGATTATTATAATAATTCTCTCCTGCAGGGCTTGTATGCAATTGTGTGTTCAGTTTCTCGCCATGAAAGCCTCGTTTGGTAACCTGTAATTATTGTTCATGTAGATTGATTAATTCATGGCAACAATCCTGGCTTTGAACACTGTTAGCAGCAGATAATTCTCATTACATTGAGCTAAGATGCTGGTGAACCATCAAAGGGAAAGGACTTGATGGATGTGCTCTCTATTTGTCACTGCTGGTGAAATGTAGTTTGACCCCACATCACCTGATTTGAGCTGAATATAAAATAGGCATCTGAAATGGTCATGATTTCAAAATAAGAAATTTGTTGGTTAAAGCTATGCAATTTTATAAAGGCCAGTACTGCCACTAACTATAGAGTACAACAATAAAGTAACGCACCCAAAAAAATGATTATTGCAAAGCTACTCTTACTGTAGATTGTTTTAGACATATCTACAATTGCAGTACCCACATCTCTGGCTTCAACTGACTCAGCATCGTGGCACATTGCCTCACTTATCCTCTCTCTATTGGCATGCAGAAGTGGCTCATTTAGTGATATATCTGTCACATTTATAGCACACACTGCATACCCTGCTGCCCTTAGAACGTCACCTGCCAAGTTTGAAGCCTGTCAAATGACCCGTGGAACAGTTCTGAGATCAGCAGACTGACAGATGGACGTTCCTTGAATTAATAGATGGGTGGATTTACGCTCCTGTCACATCTGTGATGTCACATTTTAATTTAAAAACGTTGATATTTTAGAACGGTGTCCCTCGCTGGCCGAGTATCTTGGGCTTTGACTGACTCAGCACTCACACTTAATCGTATATTGTATATAAAATTACCCAACTCGCTGTAATTGTGTTAATTCTGTTTTAGCGTAAATTATTTATTAAGAGAATGAGAAATGGTTGGGCAAACATTTTAACTGTTTAATCATTCTGAGTAATGATTTGAGACACATCGATCTGAGCAGATGAATAAACACAAACTTGCCTCTCTCCCTTCAGCATTAGGAGCAGCGTATGGGACGGCAAAGAGCGGCACCGGGATCGCCGCCATGTCCGTGATGCGGCCAGAGCTCATCATGAAGTCCATCATCCCCGTGGTCATGGCTGGTATCATTGCCATCTACGGGCTAGTGGTGGCTGTGCTGATAGCAAACAACATCTCTGAAAGAATCAACCTCTACAAGTAAGATGAACCTCTAATAATAGCACAGCGTGTTTCATATTTGTGTGTTTGCAAACAATGTAATTGCACAAGCTCCAAACCCAGTTGCAGTGTCTTGCATTTCAGTAATGCAAAGGTAATAGTAAAAATAATATTTGTGTTGCTTAGTGAAAACACTGTGATGGTGTTTTACAAGGGAAAGAGAATTGTACTTTTATAGATTTTTACTTTCACAGCAGTTTTACAGGCAGGGTAATGTCCTTTAATTACCTCACAATACAATATTATGTTTCTGTACAACTTTCCCTCTGACTTGTGGGCTTGGCTGTGCTTTTACTATATTTTGATGTTACACTGACCGTATTTTGTTCCCTCTTCAACAGGAGTTTCCTGCATCTTGGTGCTGGTCTGAGTGTGGGCCTGAGTGGTCTGGCAGCCGGGTTTGCCATTGGAATTGTGGGCGATGCGGGGGTTCGAGGCACTGCCCAGCAGCCCCGGCTTTTCGTGGGCATGATCTTGATCCTGATCTTTGCTGAGGTGCTGGGGCTTTACGGCCTTATCGTGGCCCTCATTCTCTCCACAAAATAAGTGTCTGCATCAAACACCACATCTCATTCATTCCACATTAAAGCAGCAAGAACAAATAGGAGATTTTCACCTACTTCCATTACACCCTGTGGGTCTGACAGGATGGGATGGCAACAAAAACATGTTGGCAGTCGACTTTGACTGCTCTCTCCTCAGTAGATGTGATCTATCCATAATGTTTAAAGCCATCCAGTTGTGTCAGGTCCTTTGTGTACAGAATGGGCATGATGATGTATTGGTTGTTGTGGGATGATGTGTGGACAGTCTGCCTGATTTGTTGTCTGATCTTAATCTGTACAGTGATCCAGAGTCCCTCCACCCTTGTAAATGTAGTAACCAGTCTGTGCTGTGAGTGTGAGTATAAATGTTTACCTCTCTGCCCACCCCCCTCCTTTTGGTTTTTGTTTTATGTTGGTGGTTTTGATTGTAATTCTCTGTTTTGAAACTGCTGAAAATTGTGCACATTAGTATTTTATTTTTTTCCATGTTCATTTTTGGGGACCATGTTTGAATCAGGAGCTGTCGAGGCATAAATTTGTCACTATTTATGGAAAGATATGAAGATATTGACTTCATGAATCTGTCTAAATGGAATATTGTTAATATCAAATATCCTATATACATAAAAATACATATAAATTATCTGTGTATAGTTAGATTATTGCACTGTGGGTAATTGTTAAAAGTGCTTGGAATTCCTCTGGATGTAGTGTGATTATTAATGGAGGATGTCCACATGTTAACTTGGAGCTGACTGTGACTGTGTGTATGTGTGTGTGAGTGAGTGTGAGAGAGTTACCCGAGTGCAGAATGCGTGTAAGTGAATTTTATGTTCAATATGACATTCTCAATCACTGGTATTGTTTACCTGTAGTGCTGCTGTCTTTTTGTTTCTTGTTAAAAGGTCACTGTTCAGCCATGCCTGTCAGATTTCCAAATAAAACTCAACCTCCTCCAGAACATCGTCAGCCTTTTTATGTCTGATGTCAAAGTTTAACAGCTGTTTTTGGTCCAAAGGTGCAGTTACTCAAATGACTTTTTACCTTTGTTATTGTTGATGCCATAAACCCTCTGTGATGACAAATAAGACATTGTCCCAGTAGATGCTTCCATGCTGTGAAACATAAGGAAGATCCCGTTAAGGATGGTAGAAAACCTGATTTTCCAGATTGGTGATGCATTCTATGAGCTTTATTGTTCAGGTCATGGGATTCAACAGCACTTTTTTTTCAGTGAGTAGGAAGCTGGAAAACATGAACTGCCTCCGGAACGGCTTATTTGGATCTGGAGCCAACTGTTGATCACTGGCGAGAAGGACTGATGCTAATATTTATGTCGATGGACACTGACGGCAGTGCTAAAGCATCTGTACTTTTGGCTAAAGCACGTACAGTATTCTGTATCCACGCAATCTCGCTTACCTGATGCCGTTTACAGGTGGTAACTAGTGGTAACTTGAACCTCTCAAGTTATTTAACTAATTCATTCAAGTTTAATGAAATAGTTCCTCATATATCTGTTCTAGCACATTGCAGTTAAGAATTTGCTGTGTCTGCACATGCAACTATTAGTTATAGTGAATTTGTCCTCTGCATTTAATCCATCCTTTTTTTTTCAGTAGTAGCAAGGCACTCAATCCCCCATCTCGTCCGTCCCAGGATTGAACCAGCAACCTTCCAGTTATGAGCTCAATTCCTTTCATCTTGGCCATGGGCCTTAATCGTCTCCTTATTAATTTAATGGATGCCTGTTAGTGGTGGTGGATTTCTTTAAAATATGGAGAAATATCATCAGAAAATTGTACCTTAAGTATCAGTCTTCTGATTTCGGCTTCTCCCTTTAGGGGTTGCCACAGCGGATCATCTGCCTCCATCTCACCCTACTCCTCATGTCCTCTGTTACATCAGCTGCCCTCATGTCTTCCTTCTCAACATCCATGAACCTTTTCTTTGGTCTTCCTCTTTTCCTCCTGCCCAGCAGCTCCCTCTTCAAAGTATAAATTATCCTACATTTAACTGTTAGACTATATATAGCATTTTGCATGTGTTCCATTTTCACAGCTGTAGCTTCAGTAATGCAGCAAAGCAACAGAGAACAATCCAGTCACAAGATAAGAGTGAGGGGTCATAAGATTGTTAATGTGGCAGGATGGACTTTGCAAATGGTTTTATTCCACTTATGTGTTTACTTCTTTTGCTTTCCATGTTTACTTCATTGTTGCTCTCATAAACAGTTAAGAGGGTAGACCTGTTTGGAAATGAAAGCAGCTGAGTGGCATGGGGCCCCAAGGGTGAACTACTTTTTACAACTCAAACAGGTGTGGCACAATTTTAAACTATAATTCCAAACTATGTTACATTTTACCTGCTTATTATAGATTCATATAGCACCATTTTTATATTCAAAATGGTTTTAGTGGCATAAAATCAACCGATATATACTGATATTGCTGTTATTGTGTGTATTGTTTATTGTGAATGCAGAAGTTTGAGTTATTTTCGCAGTGCTGAATATGTACTTTTACTCGGCTAGAGTATATAAATAATTCTGCACCCTTGCATAAATGAACCTGAGTCACATGTGGTGGTGGAGAATGGCAAGAGTTTGAAGGAGTCACTGAAAACTTGCCATACTCAGTCACATGTATTTCATTTAATAGTTGTAAAAATTAGATACATGCAACCCATTTACAACAAATAGTTTTTTATTTGAATGTAGTGTTTAAATAGTATGTCTTATGCATTTACAATAATTAGTGCAATACCTTATTTTTGCTGATATACATTAATTCACAACCACTTTTTATGTTCAGCACATTGATATCTGCTTTTGTGCTGGATATCAGGCATTTGTACTGATATCCAGCGGTTTTGGATAAATTTCAAGGTAAACGTCCCATATTCACACTTTTTAATCTAAAAAGTATTACATTTGAGACGTAATAAAAACATTTTCCATATTCCAGACATATTTACTGTACAGTTTTAGAGACATTTCAAATTAAATGTCCCATGTTTGCACTTTTTAATCCAAACATTACCAAATTATTTTGGGTAAAGTACTTTTAAACCTGACATTTATGCTAGTTTGTTATGTCTTGGTGTATTTTACAAGACATTTGACAATTACAGCAATGCTGTTTGAAATTCCGTAATTTTATGGGTGATTGTTTTTTTCTGTTTGTTTTCTGTCGCGCAGACCTGGCAACCCTGGTGCTGACGTTAGCTCGCACTGCGAATGTTTACGCTCAGACTCATGTAAAGTAGGTCATGGAGGGGCGACACTTAGCCTGTCTCTCATTCAACTGTCCACTGTCACATAAGCTACTGTAGGTGTCTTCGAGCAGGAGCAGCATCTTTGTGGGAATCTGTATTTTGCGAGCTGGTTGTGAAAAACGCGCAGGTAATGTTAATGCTCCCATTTCATCTAAGGCGAGCAGCTGTAGCATGCTAAGGAAAGCTAACTTACTAGCTACTCTATGTGAGTTATTCCACCTTCGACCAGGTCTTTCCACATTCGATTTGGTGCATGAACCGTGGACGCATGTTAACCAGCGACACGTAGCAGTGCACTCGGCTATATATACACACATGCAGCCTGTCGTCTGAACTGAAATGTGATGCCACTGACCTTGTTATTTGCCGTGTTAGCCTGTTATAGCCGGCCACCGCTATGCACTTCAGCGGGGTAGCTGCTCTTGTCAGCCAGGCTACATAGCCAGAACGAGCTAGCTAGCTTTTGATCAATCAGTGATGAAGTGCAGGTGTAGTAGAAACTACAGGTGGGGTTTTTTGCTTTTTCCTTGCAACTTCTCGATTTTTTTCCCCAGCCAAGTGGCGCATCACTTACATTTGAATTTCCTGACATGTAGGTCTCCGCAGTCCAGCTGTATCGGCTCATAGTTTAGTCGTTTGTCACATTTTTTCACGGAAAACCTGAAAAGCTTCGACGCGTAAGATTTGAAGACCGCTGGAGAATCCACATTTTCTAAATATTGTCTCGGTAGTACTTCTTCTTAAGCCACTATTTTCCGATACCGGCACAGGTTCGTGAATGTACTGTATCCAGGCACTGTTGCGCTCATGGTTTTATGAAAGAGACATTACAGAGTAGGGATGCACGATATTGGACCTTTTGCCGATATATAAGTTTTTCCATGCACCCACATGCAGAGGCCAATTAGTCCCTTTTGGTATGAAATTTGCACTTTCATTTGCATTTGCATGTTGCAACCAACTAATCCTCCTAACCCCCACTGTGGTGTGTTTGTCTATATCTGCCAATACTGATATCTTGTCAATATTAATGTGCAACCCTCGTACCATTACTTACATAGTATAGCAGGTGCAAGATACAATAAAATAAAATTAACTTGGAGAAAAGGAATAAATGATTATGTCATGATAAATGTGTTTTTATGGCTGGGTATCAGATTTCCCTAGTATCACCTAATATCGAAACTGTGTCGTCACGCGATATTAAATTTTCCAGTACTGAATGAGCTCATTCCAAAACATCCCATCATAATACAAAGGTCTGTGGTGTCTGTGCCTCTCATAAACATGTCCTTTGTTGTCTTTCAGCAGCTGGACTGATGCTCCTCTTTCAACATTTTGCCTAAACCTGAACTGACTGTGTCAGGTTACTTTCTACGCCGTGAGTTGATACCATGTCTCGACGAAGCAGGAACAGTCGTGCTTGGAGATACGTCTGGGGAGGGATTCGGCGGGATGCTGATGCCCGGGCGCTTGTGCTGGCCTCTGAAACTGAAGAATGGAACTATGAACGCCTAGAGGTAATCACGCGGCTGCATCTGAACAGTTTTGAAGTGTTACATCATGTATGCTTCTGTTTGTGTCATGTGATACCAATTGACTACTGCAAGATTCACCTCAGGGACTCTTGTTTACCAATAGCCTGTAGTTTGTCAATGGCCATTATTAGCACAGTTTGTTCATACTCATCTGATGCCGGAGGCTTATGGTTAAGTTGTTTACATGCTTTGTATCAAGTTAAATAACTCTTCCACAGAAGGGAATGTGTTAGAATGTGCACAACAACCAGTTTCTTTGTAATAGCCTATTATTCAAAAGCAGTTCCTCTTTTTTAAACTCACTATTTCACTATTCACTATTCACTATTTCGATCTGAAATTTGTTCCCAAGTACAGTGATTCCGACTCAGAGGCAGACTTTTCAGCAGTGATGGTGCCTCCAGTTCCCAGTGCGGTGCCTGTGACCGGAGAGTCCTACTGTGGCTGCGATTCCCAGGCTGAGACCAGCTACAACCCTCGCCTGCGAGGTTTCCACCAAGTGAAAGACTGCCATTGTGGAGAGGATGACCAAGGTACACAACCACTCCTGCGCTTGTTTGTTGGCTATTATCAGGTTAAGTAATCTAAAACTACATTTCTGATGTCATTGACCTGAAATTAATAATTTTTAATGTTGTAGAATTTGACTGGGTCTGGGATGTCAACAGCCGATCGACGGCAACATTGCTGAGCTGCGACAATCGCAAAGTGAACTTCCATTCTGAATACAGCTGTGGCACAGCTGCGATCCGTGGATCCAAAGAGCTGGCTGAAGGGCAGCACTTTTGGGAAATCAAGATGACATCCCCAGTGTATGGCACAGACATGGTGAACCTCTATTCCTTAACTCTCTCATTAGGCATTTCCTAAAAAAATACCACAACATTATGTCTAAAACAAGGGCTTTACTGAGTAGACGCTCAAGTTGTTTATTTATGAACAGATGGTCGGCATTGGTACTTCTGATGTCAACCTCGACAAATACAGACACACGTTCTGCAGCCTACTGGGAAAAGATGCAGACAGCTGGGGTCTCTCTTACACTGGTAAGACCAACACAACAAACACTGTAACGCAACAAAGACTGATTGTAATGATTCTCATGTGAGTAAAGCATCATTGGTCACCATATTGTTTCAGGTTTGTTGCACCATAAAGGAGACAAGATGAACTTCTCCTCTCGGTTCGGACAGGGGTCCATTATCGGCGTCCATCTAGACACGTGGCATGGCACACTTACTTTCTTCAAGAATCGAAAGTGTATAGGTTAGTATTGACAAGCAGCTGACACTGTCCACATCAGACTGCCCGTTTTTGGATATTGTAAATGCACGTTCCAGTTCTTTGATACCACTTATGGTGCTTGTACTGGTGTAACATTACTCACTGGGTGTGGGATGTCAACAGCCAATCAGTTTGAAGAATGTGTCCACACATGCAATTAATTGTTTAGAAAGGATTCTATGTGGTAGGCTTGGGATGATATGAGAATCTGATGATATGATTACTGCATGCAAAAATGTCACTGTATCATGATTATTGCAAATATAGCTGTGAAATGTCACTTCCTTCTGCTATATCATCATATTTTTTTTACAAACAAGTGTTGAAATGGGATATGACACGTAAACATGACATTTTGTCTCCTGTCTCAATCTAGGTGTTGCAGCCACAGAGCTACAGAATAAGAAGTTTTATCCGATGGCCTGCTCCACTGCAGCGAAAAGCAGCATGAAGGTAATCAGATCCTGCTCGGCACCCACCTCGCTGCTCTACCTTTGCTGTGCTCGCCTCCGCCAGCTGATGCCAGACTGTATAGACACCCTAGATGTATTGCCATTGCCGCCCGGTCTTCGTCAGTTACTCCACCATAAACTGGGTTGGGTGCTCAGTCTCAACTGTGGCGCCACAGAAGACACTCCAGATGGGCCTGAACGTCCCTCAGAATCACCCGTCCCGCCCTTGGCTGGACCGTCGTCCTCTGAGAGCGATTCAGAGGGTTGTACGTCTGACCCTGAAGCCTGTCAGAGGAAAAGATGCCGCTGGACTTGACTGGCGAGATTGAATCCTACCTCCTCTGAAACACTGGCCGAGGTTACTGTCCTACGGCTTCTAATGTAGTGTTGCTCCATCTGCTTCAAGCTTTCCTCAGCATCACTGTTTTGTGGTGTTGGAATGAGTAACGAGGTTCATTGAAGCAGAGACGGTGGTGAGTAGATGGTGAACTGTGACAGCAGAAATTCGGCCTTCACATTTTATTACTGTGATCTTCTCTTAAATGCCATTAACTTGTCTTCATGCTCATAATTCACTCAAAAACACCAGCTTCAGTAATAAGTGAAAAGATGGTGTTTAGTTCGCAACATCTTTTTGTTTCTTTTTCGATATTGATCAGTGGCGATTATATTAATTATGCAGGAATTATTGAGTAAATTGTACAGTGAGACACTGAACTAATGTATGGCCAGAATTTGGTCATCATCATCATCGCATATTTGCAAAAAAAAGAGAGACCGTAAAGGTATAGTCTGTGTGTTTTACTATGTATGCAAATAACCTATATTGTTTTCAACCTCAATGTGATCCATGCATTATCACAGGAATCTGTTACCTGTTAAACTGGCATCTCTTGATTTTATGTTCAGTTTCCAAAGTGAGAATCGGTTGGTATTATGTCTTTCTTACCTGCAGGTCAAGCTCTTGAACTGTGAAATTACTCAACACAGGACATGTAAGCACTTTACAGCTTTTGGTGAATCATCTCCAAACAACTGAAACACATCGAATTGTCGATCACATTAACGATAAACATTATGAGATGAGTATACTATTTAACATTAATGGCCACATCAAGCTTTCACCAGCTTTTCAAAAGTCTGCATTAGCAAAGTCATGCTTGTTGTTTAAATACAAATGATTGATTTCCTCTTTCTAAAGGATGTAACCAGTGTATGTTGTCCTTTAACTGAGATGAGACCTCTACACCTTTTATGTAACTTTTTATTGCTGTTATATCTTTGTAGTCTTTTTTTAAAGAAACATTTGTTTATTTGATTGACAAAAGATTTCAACAGTTTTAATGTTAATTTTTTTCCTCTGAAATGTTTATGCAACTGTTTTTTATTTTCAATGCTTTGGTCAGACAGTTTCCTCAACAGCTGCACTTAATTCTCAATCACTCACCGCAGCACATAGCATAATTATAGAAAATATATATAATGGTAATATGTGGGGTAAAAAACATGATTTAAATTTCCTTCAATACTTTTTGGTAATGACAACTAGTAGTCAACAACATTTCTCTGGATGTTTTGAAATCTCTGGTGAAACTTGTAATGAAATATAAAAAAATTTTGCTGTCACAGCGGAGTGGTTTACACCAATTTAAATCACGAGTGAGTAGGGTTAGATATTCAGTATAAGTATTTGTTTAAACCTCTTCAGACTGCCAAACCATGAGCATAAGCATAATAATAGTGTTGAATCTACAGTTTGCCAACTGCTGCATCAATCACACGTCTGATCATGTTCACTCCTCAAGGTCTTGGTTTTTGGTAGATATTAACCATTTAAGGTCATATGCAATACAGGAGTTTTCTGTAAAGATGGTTTTCAGGAGGAACTAGTGTGTTGGGTTCCATTAAAAGACACACTGGCACAACAATCGAGGCGATGGTCCCAGAGGATCACGAGTAGTGAAAGTACACATATTCTGTCCTGTTGTGTTGTAAATGATCAGAACCTCCTTTCTGTAGATCCATTAATGTAACCACAATGGTTAGATATAGTCGAGCAGATCTTTCTCTGTCTTCACATTGATGCATCGGAGCACTTTGACTTGCTGATATACTGTAAATTTGAGAATTGTAAGTGTTTCTATGCTCTATGTCATATTAACAATACTGTATGTGAAGGCCTTTACTGGTCGTCTTTTTTTTTTCTGTATAAACGATCAGCATGATTTTCTGCTGAAAATAAAATGAATGCTAAATATGCACAGTGGACTGGATTCCGCAGACTTAATTAATACAGTTACTCCTCATGCTGACAGAGCAGTACAGTGCAAATATTAATTTACTGATTGACACAATAACCAATCAAATCACTTCAACACCTCTTATAACACAGAATTCGAAGCATATACTTACCTCTGGAATTTATTGTTATTGAACTTGCTGAAAGGCCTGCCCTTTATGTTACACCATTATTTGGTGAGACAATATGGCAACCGTTTTCAGACATAAAGAAAACAAAAGGATATAACATGTATACAGATTGTGTACTGATATTATTTAAATGACACTGAGAATCATCGCAGTGTGTTAAAAAAAATAAGTAGCACAAGTAAAAGCGGAACTGAAGTACGCCACCGTTTTACACGGAACTTTTTGCGGTCGGACCATACGCGTGCCTCTTGCGGAGGTCAAGTGAAGCTTGGACACACGTCAGGTTCATTCAGGTATTTAACAGACATATAATTGTAAATAGTAATTGTTGTAGATAGTTTAGCAGATGTTTACCAAAACCAATCCGGTGATTCAGTTTACGGTGTGATGTTGTGACTTTTCTTTACACTCAAACGTCAGCTAATGGCTAGCTGGAGTTAGCGTTGTCACAGTAGGACTGTCAATGGCCCGAACTTAATGTTTTTTATTTGAATCCTCACATAGTTAATCATATTTACTAATATGACGATTCATATTATATGATTCAATTGTTATGTCGCCATATACTGCAGGTCTACAGTTCAAATTATGGAATACAGTATGACAACAAATATAATGCCAAAAAGAGTGTTGTTATGATTACTAAAACTACGGAGCATCAGAAGTAAATTTTCCCCTCTTTTTTTCTCTTAGGTCACATCATCGCGATTGACTTATGTGATGATGATGATATTCAGCATAAGTTTTGTGACTTATATGCTCAAGCGAATGTGCTAAATATGTACAAATGAAATACTACACTCCATTTTATACTGCTCACACATGAATAAGATTAAGCTGGCATATAATAATCCACTTAGAATCTTGTTGAAGTATCCAATATGTTTGTGACGTCCAATGTTCTCTTAACTGAGTTTTCAGCAAGAGCTGCACCAACACAAACTTTAATTTGATTTGTGAATTTCAGTTTAATACTGTAATAGATTTAAAATGTGATGGGGCATTATCACATGTTTCTATCATAATAACTACTGTATTCATACATGCATTGTGCATTCAGTGCAGGCACACTTTCACATTGGGAAAGACCAAAATCCTCACTGATTTCCTCTGTAACCAGTAGAATGATGATCATAATGTGTTCATTCATACATTTACATTTCTGCAGAACAATCCAGTGTCGTTGAGCAGCTTCAGTGAAGTCACGCAGTCATGGCGAAGAAAAAGCGGCTCCGGCTCATCGCAGAAATGGCTCGGAAGATCCGGGCGTACAGAGAGCTCAAGTCCAGGCCTCGGGAATCTCAGAAGTATGCCCTGGACTATGATACGATGAAGCGGCCTTTCACAGGGAAGATGCTGCCAGTACTGGCCTGGCAGGATGTACGCAGGGAGAGCCGCCTCTTTTCCCTGCTGTCGTGCATGAGGTTGTTCGGAGTGGGCCGCCTCTTCACCCGCAAGTCCTGGGTGGAGGACCACCCTGAGCCCAGCTACTGGCAAATCACCAAAGTCAAGGTGGACTACACAGCTGAGGTGAGAGTCGGTCACACACATCCATTTCATTGCAGCTGACGTGAAGTCTGAAGATTTTTATTGTCGCGATAAGTGTAATGATTTATGTGTACTCTAATCAAGTACAACTGATTTCTTTTGGTTTGTAGAACATGGATCACGGTAAAGCCTGGGGTGTCCTCACTTACAAAGGTAAGACTTGACCGTGTAATGTGGTTAAGGCCGTTTTAAAAAACATTCATTAAAATACTGAGAGGAGGAGATGTGTGATTTTTCTACAGCTTGGTTTAATTTTTAATTTGGATCTATCACATGAAATGTGCCATCCTGTTTCCGAGGATGTTCTAAACTACATTAATACAATTTTAAGGTCCAGTGTGTAAGATTTAGTGGCATCTAATGTATTTGCATGTATTATATTTGCATAAAATCTGATTGTTTTAGCCAAAGATATTTTTAAGTTCACAATCTTCACATTCAAACACCTCTAGTTTATTCCCGTCAATTCCCATTGAAGGTTCCATCTTTGAAAATTCACCGAATTCCACTTGTCTACTTGGGCACAAGATGGCAGCCTCCGTAAACCAAGGCCATTGTCTATGTCATATTTTCAGGTTTTTATTTTAAAGTGATTATCGGCTTTTACAAACATACAGTACTTATAGGTAGTATTATTCAATTTCTGTCAATTAACACCCCTCTTACAAAAAAGTATTTGCACACATGTCATCAGAAACAATATGTAATATTTATACTGTAAACAAAGTGAGAACTTGGTTGTGTTTTGTGCTTGGCAGGAAAACAGGAGACGGAGGTCAAAGAGATGGATAAGGTCATGTATCATGACTGGCGCTTGATTCCTAAACACATGGAACAACAGTTCAAGGATTTTGAGCCACTTCCTGAGCCACCAGTGCGCTATGTCCCGTACCCACCACTGCTGCGCGCCATGCTGCTCGCTCAGCACAAGAAAGCAACAGGCAGGGAACTGACAGAAGAGCCCATCTTACCTTTAGAGAGGGACATCCGGCTCAACAAAGAATATTTCCAAAAGCAGGAACAAGAGAGGCAAAGGAAAGAGGGGACAGCAGTGTGATTTCAGAATGTGGTTCTCTAATCTTGAACATTTTGGACCAAATCAGTGTTGAAAGAAGTGGTCAGCATTTTCTGTCCAACCACACTTGACACTGTCAACTCAAAGTCCTGGACTCAAATGAATTCTCTGATGTTTTCTGCTGTTGTGCTATGTGTGTAATGTGAATTTGTGTGAAGTAATAAATCTGAAAAAAGAAAGTTACTTTAATGCAACATTTTTCCATCAAACACCATAGGTTTCTATCAGTCCTCACTACACAAGGCTCTAAAAGACAGAGAATGTGGTGGTTAAGAAGGAAAGATCTGGGTGGATGATTGTTTGCAGCAGGACATCTGATGAAGTCAGCGGAAGTTTCCTTGGATACAGACTTATTAACTAAAGGAGGGTTTGAACCTGCACTAAAAGGACAGCTGAAGAGACAGTATATTTTAAAAGTTACAAGATGATGGGCTCATGGATGATGAAAACTGAGCAAAACACCAGGGTACATAGTGTTATCTCTATTTTCTGTAAAGAAATTGCACATTAACATGGACAAATTTAACAAATACATGTATAAAGTAAATATCCAATTATATCTGTCACAAGTCATAAATACTGTACTATTTTTAAGACACTTTTTTTTGGCAAAAATGACATGTAAAGTTTTTAAAATTCACATTCCTTTCCATTGCTTTAATAGAAGTCAAAGGAAAGCAGCTACAATGATACACACCCCAATCCGGAAGGTGGCGGTAGAGGACTTACAAGCAGTTACCAATCAGTGAAGATGGGGAGGAGACAAAGAAGAAGCTTGCAGCTGATTGGCTGAACATACGTACGTATTTACGTCCTCCTCGCCTTACAACGTTGTCAGTTCTCCTCCGTCCAGCGGTGACAATGATCTGTCTGTTTCTGTCTGTGTTCGCGTACGTCTTCCACTCAGGTTGGTGATACAGGCGTTTACAGCGCTACCTCATCCGCCATTATGTGCCTCTTCTTTCTGTGTTTAACTGGACAATGTGCTCACAGTGTCCGCCGCGTGAGAGCGGGAGCCGGCAGAGGGAGCAGCAATGGAGGCACGAAACCTTCATTAACTAATGGAAAAAAAACAAACCCCGTGCAGTTAGTGTGAGTTAGTGTGACTAATATAACACACAGACTGTGTTCTAGCATGCGGCCTTAGTGGCTCACACAATAACTACTGTTAGTTACTAATCTACTAGCAGCGGAGTTGCTGGATAGTCACTTGATTCATTATCCTATTATTAGCTGGAGTGAGCGCTGATTGGCTGCTGCAGGAGGTCACGTCGAGAACTTTATAAAGTTGAACAAGTTGGGTGGTTGGTTTCAACGCGCACGTATTTGTAGATTTATAAAGCAACAGTGCACATTAATGGACTGATAAGTACTCGTATGCAAGGTTATAGCTAAAGCTCATTTCCATCTTCAGTCCCTCAGCAGCCAATAACATAAAATAACACAACACAATGTAACAATCACAGTAAAAATGTTAAATATTGGAGTGTAGAATAAAAAGAGGAGATGTGAAAGGAGATTTAAATGCAGAGAGTATTAGGAGACAATGTCTAACAGTCCAACATCAAGACGTGAATTGATGATAATCTGTGCAAATTTGGATATCGATATATCCATCGATAAGTACATACACTACATGTACTTACACCGATCACAAACAAAAGATTTCTGAGTGCCAAAATAACAATTAATAGAGGCCATAATGTATCTCCAACTCCTGTGTCCTGTGTTTTTCTCCATGGACTTGTCATATGATCTCTGTCAGTATTCAATATTTTATACAACCACACTTCAATAAACCGATCCAGTCCTTTTCTGTGATTAGTGACACCTGAGTCAAATTATTTGCTGTGGAAAAAGCCTACAAAGACGGGAGAAGGTTTATGGCTCAGTACTAACACATGGTAAACACAGTTTTTGGAGGTGCATGTCATTCTGCTCGATGAGTTTTTCCCTCCAGTTGCAGACTGTGAGCAGAATAAACTCAGTATGTAACTGGCTGTTGCGCAGCACGGGTCACATACTCACAAATGCAAAGGTAGAGTTTATCTGTGTCATCTGTCTGTTCACGTCACTTCACCACCACTGAATCATTCACATGACAGATCTCCTGTGCACCGTCTCTATGTTGCATGTAAGCTACTCTAGCTTGTGTGTGTGGCGCGGTGACACTTTGCAGTTCAAACAAGTTCCTTTTTCCTCCTTTTATTCGTGTCTGCTGTGTGTGATCTCTGCTTCTAGGTTGGACCGGTGTGAATGAACGCACCTTCATCGCCATAAAACCTGATGGCGTACAACGGAGGCTGGTGGGCGAAATCGTGCAGCGTTTCGAGAAGAAAGGGTTCAAGCTGGTGGGAATGAAGCTCGTGCAGGTGTGTGGGATGTGGGCAGAGACCCAGTTTCCCCTGAGAATTACACAAGTTTACGCAATTATCAAAGATTTACTTATTTAAAAAAAATATGTTTGTCATTTGTGTGTTTGAATGTCAGGCAACTGAGGGTCTTCTTAAGGAACATTACGCAGAACTGAGGAGCAAACCTTTTTTCGGCGGACTGATAACCTACATGAGCTCAGGACCAGTTGTTGCCATGGTGAGGACTAATGAGGCAGAGACATGTGACACACGGATCACGTGACTGATCTGTAGAGTTTGTGTGCCGTGACCACCGCTTTGTAAGATCATTCGTTGTTTTTGCACAAAAGTAATGAACGTTTCTGCCTTTTTCCTCTTCAGGTGTGGCAGGGTTTGGACGTGGTTAAGATGGCACGCAAGATGTTGGGAGAGACCAACCCCGCAGACTCGCTGCCAGGAACCATCCGAGGGGATTACTGCGTGGAAGTGGGCAGGTCAGACTTGATTCTCTTCTGAAGAAAATTATAGCCTTTTATCTAAGTCCGCTGTCCTTTCTGAAGATTTAACCCACTCTAAAGAGTAAAAGGCCAGATTTAGGCCCCGATCTGGCCCTTCTGACAAGCGTGTGTACCTTTCTGATTTAAGGCTGATTTGAACAGATAATCTATCCTATCCTATGATCCTATAGTCAAATCAAATCAAATGTATTTATATATCTCACAATTACAAAACACAGTTTGTCTCACGGGGCTTTCACAGGCTTGGTAACATCCTCTGTCCTTAGACCCTCGACCAGGGTAAGGAAAAACTACCAGGGGGAAAAAACCCTTATAGCAGGGAAAAAGAAAGAGGTAGAAACCTTAGGGAGAACCACAGGTGAGGGGTCCACTCCCTGGACGGACAATGGCGATTGAAGTGGCGATTATGTCTCGAAAAAGTCTTAAAAAGGTGTTGAAATTAACTTCAGTATCCTTGTATATACCCTGTATAAAGAGCTGCTGTAACAGTCAAATTAATGGCAGTATGCACGTTATCATGTGTTAAAGAAGAGTGGCGTCTTAATTATTCATGCTGCCTTCAAGTGTTGACGTCTTATCTGAAAAGGAAGTGGGGAAAAAACAATGTCAGTGTGTGGTCGTCCCTGCAGTTTCGTAATAAACAACTAATTCACTGATGATTCATGAGGGTAATTCTTAGCGTCAGGTGTTTCAGATATGTCATGGGTATCAAATCAGTGTTCTTACAATGATTTATCATAACTTCAATTTTTACTGTACTGTTAATGTCCACGTGGGGGCTCTGTGTTGCAGGAACGTGATCCACGGCAGCGACTCTGTGGAGAGCGCTCAGAGGGAAATCTCTCTGTGGTTTCATGAGAATGAGCTCCAGTGCTGGGAAGACACTCACAGCCACTGGATCTACAACTGATTGGTCCACAGTCTCTGCAGGCAAACCAGCGTTTGTTTGTTTGTTTTTTATGACAAAATGGACCACAATACGTCGTACTTTAGAAAATAGCTTGTAGCCACATGAGAGCTGCTGAGGCATTGGCTTCCTCTTGTGTCGTTTCATACATTTAAACTACATGATGTACATTTTAGAAAAAGAATGATAACATTTTGTGCTACATGACCAATTACTTGACTTTATACGGTGTCTCTCGCTACAGTTTTCATTGTAGTTTTTTGTAGAACACGAGCTCATGTTTACAGTTCTTCAGCAATAAGCTTCGTTTCCATGCTATAGCGATCGACACGATTCACCACAATTGACCAAATAAAGGGTAATCTTTGAGGTACAGAACACTATTACTAGTATTCAGGTGGAATTGCACAAAACCTCAAACTGAGTTACCAGTTTGTTCCGTTTTCACTTGAATTTTTTAAAGTGGAGAAATTAAGATTTCGACAAATTCAGATACCATAATTGCCTTTTTGCACATAAACAAGTTTAAATTCAAATTCTGTGATGTAAAAACTTCCCATCACCTGCTACTTGAAGAGTCCAGGTTTTTACATTTGACGTGTAATCGGTTTCCTGCTTTAATTGTGCTGAATGTTTGCTAAGAAAATGTATTTATTAGAGTGTACTTTTTCCATCATCTGGTCACATTCATACTTTTATAAAACCCGTACTGATGTTGAAAGGATTGTGTTGTCAAAGTTTGTAAAGTGAAACGCACACACGGATAATGATTTTCAGCACACAAATATGTTTAATATTTAATCCACACATAAAGATCAATGCATGAAGTATCATACTGAACATAGAGAGGATGAGCTTCAGTGTGTTTTTGGAGATTTACAATAATCCCTGTACACGTTCCGACGACACGCCCACCCGCTTCACACCAAACCGTCCGATCCACAGCCAGTCGGATGAGAGAAATTAGTCGACTCGAACCCTCGGCGTCACCCGTGCAATTCAAAGCGTTATGTGCACATGTTTGGACCGCATTGACGTGAGTCGCCTGCTCATTCACGTTAAGCTGCTTCAGCCATTTTGGGCTCAATAACCGCACTGTGACGAGGAAACACAGTCTTTTATCAGGACGCTTTTTTTTTAAACCGAGATGAGATGAGATCACAGCCTAAAGAACCCAGACGTTTAAGCTTAATTTGACATGTATCCATTTTGACCCCCCCCCCCCTATGTGATTTATACCAACTTCTTTTAAACACATTGCCAAAGTTTGAACAAACACAAAGACACAGGGGGGGAAACGATCACTGTAAACTCGGTGCCAAAACTTAAGATTCCTGTGTGTGTCCTAGCACCTGATACCTGTATCCACCAACTCCAGGATCCAGGATCTGTATTGTGCTATGAATAAATAATGATGGGTTGGCTGTTGTAGGAGAAACCAGACAGATTTTCAGTGGAAATGCACGACAGCATTGCCCTTCACTTCTTTTCTTGACACAGTTTCATGTTGGGGCTTCTGCTCTTAGCCCCCTCTCTAAGAGGAGGTGAAGGTTTCAGAGATGACGGACAAAATGGAGAAAGGAGGAGGGGGGGTAACTAACTCTGGAGTAGATGCAGGGTGACTTGGGGTAAATACAGAGTGTGCTTACAGGGGCATTGATACACAGGAGTTGGGGGTCGTTATGCGGAGTGGGTTACAATGTCCTGGGTGGGACAGGATGGCAGGCAGATTAATAAGGTCAGAGGATGTTTGTACTTACAAGGCATTTAAGTTACAAAGGTGATGGGGCAGGAGGGAATATAATAGTTACAAGGTACAATACACCGCTTAGAGGGTTATTTTAGAGCCAAGAGGGGAATTTTACTTGATCGGGGATAATTACAAGTTTTGGGTGGCTGGAAGCTTTTTTGGGGGGCCAGGAGGAAGAGGAGGTGGGTGGGTGTGGGGCTTTAATGCAGTTCTTGGTGTCACTCAGGTACATAAGACACCTGCCAGACAATGATGTGACTCCGCTCGGCTTTGCTCAAAGCGGGTTTTATCTGCGCGACGACCACGCTGCTTTCTCCTTCCTCCGTCTCATCGTCCTCTCCGTCACCTGGGGAGAAGAAAACGCACAATATAGACACAAGAGGAGTTGTTTATTTGTTATTTTAAAATGAGTCAAACTCTCAGTGTGTCATTTCTGTTGTTTGTTCTTTTTTTTAATTTAGGGAAACCTTCCTAGCATTCGGACCTAGTGGGGAATCGAAATGACAACCCTCCAGTTACAAGCCTTTCCACTTGGCCATGGACTGTAGTGAGGGGGTTATCTCAATCTCAATAGCAAGATCTAATTTGTCCTAAAATGTCCTTAAAATGCAACAGACCGTTATCTTTAAGAGAAATGGATTCACATGGATTTCCATTGGTTTTTATGAGCGTTGGAAATGTTTGGCTCAACAAAATCACCACTCAACAAAATGTAGAACTTTAGTCTCGTCATCGTGACACTTTCAGACACGTTACACGATATATTTTTGAAAAGAAAAGCTGCAAAATAACGCTCACTTGCACCGTTAGCTGTTAAACCCTTATGCACAAGAGTCAGGTTCATGGGCATAAATATATACTGTATATATATATATATATATAAAAATCACTCACCTATACGGAAGTCGATGTATCCCTCTCCTCCACTCAGCACCAGCACGTTGTGAACACTTTGGGCCTCCGTCTCTGCAGGCACAGTGGAGCCCTGTCCCTCTGACGGACTGTCCAGAACGCTGCCGTTAAGGGTGGCCAGAACGTTGCCTGTTGTTCGCACACAAGAAAAGAAAAGAGGTTACAGTTACATGCAGTGTGTTTAACAGGGTGCAGGTATAAACAGAGGCGATTCTAGAGTCTGTAGGGGCCCTAAGCAAAAATTCCCAGGGGGGCCCCTCCAACCAGTGTTCATCACCATTATGTTATAAATAATCTGACACCAATGAAAAATGTATGAATTCAAAATAAAAAAATTTTCTTGAAATTAATGAAATAACATGGAAAAACCTTGTAATTAAAAAGTATGTTATAATATAAGATAGCTTTACACGGGTTAACGTGAGGTGGGGCCCCTTTAGGGAGGTTTCCTACTGAGATGTCATTGAAAATCGTCCATTGTTTTTTTAAGGGGGACTGGGATGTGGCTGGTCACTGCACATTTCAGTAAATCAGCCCTCAGGCTCTGAGTGTCGGGGGCCCCCTATCAGCTCGGGGCCCCAAGCAGTTGCCTGCTTTGCCTGTTCACAAGCTGCGCCCCTTAGTATAAACTGAGCACACAGTAAATATCTCATTTCACTCATGAAAAACAGCAAACAAGGACATCTTCATCTTCTGTAACCGTGAGTAACTGTGTGACTTGAAGTTAAAGTAATAAGATTCAGAGCAAAGGCAGTGAAGATAAAGTATCTAGTGACTGTATACGTACCAGGTACAGAGACGAAGAACTTGACGGCGTCTCGGTGTCCGTGGAAACAGAGCTGAGCCTGAGCCATGGAGCAGTACGGGATGAAGCTGCCGGTGCTCTTCTCGGAGCCGTCGTCGCCGTACACGCGGATGACTCCGCCGGAGGACGTTGGCGATACCTTATTGGCTGAGAAAGTCCAGGTGTGAGAAACTGACAATGCAGCCATTTGTTTGTTTTTTTTACTATAAGTAAAGTATAGTAAGTATAAGTAATACATTAAACACATTCACACAAAATCCAAATTTGCCCACAGAACATAAATGAAAAAAACCCACTGAGAGCAACTCAAAAAGGTTTGAGGCAGCTAAAGCAGCAATTTGCATGCAATGAGTCTGATATTGTATAAACAGCATCTTTTAGTCGTCAACAGCATGCAACGCAAACCAATCATAACTATAACATTTTATGGTTTGTGCACAGAATTCTCTTGGTGGTCCTCAACAGTTTCAGCGGGTGAAGGCGGGTAAGGAGAGGTGTGGAACCCAACGACAGGAGGTCAGGAGTTGCTCCAACTTACCCCTCAAACCCAGGAGCTGTCCTCGGTGAAGGACCACCGCTACAGGAGGAGGAGGAGGAGGAGGAGGTGAGGAGGAGGTGAGCAGAGGAGAAAGACGACAGTAACAGCAATAGTTAGAACACAGACCGTGTGGAGGAGGTGAAACCGATGAGGGAAGAAAAGGTCGGAGGGGAAAAAAAAAGTCAGGGGTTTGTCGGAAGATAAAGTGAAGAGGAAAACAACAGTTAGACAACGCCACGCTGTGTTTTTCATAGACTTCTGACTCATCACTTCAGATGTTTGTGTTTATTTCACTTAGATATCATTTGGTTATAAATTAGTTTGTACCGTGTATGAAAGAACATCTTAGATTTTAGAAAAATTCAGGTTCTTATTTGTTTTTTTTAAAGCCAGGGTTTAATTTGTTCAACGTCTCAGTTTACAGTAAAAATGTGAAATGACCACATTATATCTCAATATTTTTGTGGATTTCTGACGATAACGATAATTAGATCTTAATTGTTCAAGTCGTTAGTTGATGTCAAAGTCAAAAACGGTTACTACATTCAAATTCAAAATACCGAGGTCTTTTAGGTTTCGCTAACCCTAACTGGCAACCCGTGGTTGCTCGGCAGTTGAAGCTCTACTGTCTGCAATGATTGGTAGAAGGCGGTAGGTGGCGCCACATGCCAAACCATGATTTCGAAAACATAAACATGATTTGCAGTCTGCAAAATATAATTTTTAATGTGAATATCTTGTCTGTACTGCTGTTGTTGGTGAGTTCAGTTTGTTATATGAACATTATTCCTGAGTCTCTGTGACATATTAGGAGGATTTTATGTTCAGTTGCTTTAGATTTATTACATAATGCACCTTTAAGTTTGAAGATTTTTCACCTCTCATCTAAGAAGCTTGTTCAGTTCTGACTCACTGGTGGAAAAATCCAGGCATGAGGCTGAAACCGGTGTTGATAGTTGACCCAGTTTCAGGTCGTTTGAGACAAGGTGTGAAAAAGGGTCCCTTGGGTCACCTGAGAGACAGAATCTGGACACTATTGTTGGTCTGTGTGTGACTGTTCCTTTTAGGAAGAGAGTTCAGGACAGCATCATAAGTGGCTGATAGTTGGTGTCTTAGTCCACCTCCTCTGCTGAGTGATGGTTTCTCCAGGTTGACATATATGTCACTCCTTCCTTCGCTCCTCTTTCAGACCACATGTCTTCAAAAGTGTCCCTTGGCCTTTATAGATGTAGGTGGACAGCAGCTGAGTCCTGTGCAGATGAGCTGGCTCTTCTGCGTTGTGCCATGTGTTTGAGGTTGTTGGGTTTTCCCAATGTAGAGCTTGTAGAGACAAACCTCACTGAATAAACCACGTTGCTCTGTTTGATTCTTGGAATTCAGTCGCGGGGATGAACACGTATCTGTCTAAAGATGCTGCCGTTTGGTTAAAGAGACACATTTTGTGTTTTGGTCTGGAAAGATGCAGTGGTAGCAAAACACCAGTACAGGTGCTTTTCATCAGAGCAGGTGTTGAGTTTAGTTCAGGATCCTCAGTAGCTATTACACAGTGTAATCACTAACGTTGTGCCATAATAAACACATACAGATTTATTATAGATATTGGGTGAATGCAATAATCTGCAGTGTTTTGAATAAGTAATAGTGCAGATCTCCTGTATCATATTACTTATCGTAATTTTTCACTCTGCAATCAGTTTAAACATTATAATGTCCGGTTTAAGACTGTTTGAGACAAATCACCCCAGGTCAGTGACAGCTGTCAGAATATAGATCTTTAACAACTGTAAGGCAACAGACAGATTTGTGTTATAAGTGTTGTAAAATGTAGAAATGAAACTCACTCTCTGTCAGAGGGATGGAGATGATCACACCATTTCCAGTTCCGACCCAAAGACGATTTCCACCAATTAGAAGTGCTGTGATTCGCACAAAAGAGAAGCCCAGCTTGCCAGTACCTGAGAATTACAACCAGAGTGAGAGCAAAACTATTTAGGTTAAAGTAAAAACAAAACTCCTACATCTAATAGACGCTGAATTAAAAGGATTCTGCTGTCAGGACAAGATTTTTCATCATCTCACCCAGCATCTTGCTGACGTATGGTTCAATGTCCACGTCCTGGAGATGCTGGTGAGTGTGAGCATGGTAGAGACGCAGAGTCGAGTCGAGTCGGATCGACACCCAGACGCCGTCACCGATCCACGCTAGCTGTCGCACCTGGCTCTCCCTGCGGGGGTGGGCGTCGAAAGACTTCTACAGTGACAAAAATCACAGTAAATTTAGTGAGCGAAACTTGCTGCACCCTAAAAGAGATGATTTCCTCAAAATTCACCATTTCGTGTCCACTACCCCATCCTTAGTATCTACCAAAAACAGTCAGATGCAGTTCATAATCAAAGTGATTAGCATATGCATGATATTTCGGGTTTTCAGATCGCTCCAATCGACCAATACTGAACAAGTAATCAGCTCATCCCTAAAACAAAAAAAAGCTGATCTCACCTCAATCTGCATGCTCTTGGGTTGGATGACATGGATCTTGTTCTTGTAGCCACACCACACCTTATCGTGAACGACAGCCATGCAGCGAATGGAGTGATGAGGCCGACCAAGGTCCATTAGGTGGTAGTTGGACAAATCCCACTGTCCATCTGTGGACAGTAACACAAACCCACAAGTGACCACAGTCCCTGACAACAATATAAAAAAGAAGAAATAAGTATAAGAAAATCCCTAAATTCCCTAAAAACAACAACAGAAAATACCCTCTGATCTATGGAAAATGGCGAGGGTCCCGTCAGCGAGGGCAACCAGCACACGACCTTTGACATGTCTGCAATTAGAGGAAGAGAGAGAGGAAGAACTGTTAATGTTACTGAAGTTAATATGTATGCCATTTAGTCAATATTTAGATTTATTCAAATAGTCGTGTCAGTCAGAGGCTCTGACTGAAGTAAAGCCAAATTTTTATGACATACTATACTATGACTTTTTGGTCAAATTTTTGACGACATACTAAAGTATGACATTTTTGTCAAATTTTGGACAAAGAAATGTTTTCCCTAAAAATGTTCATATTTTGGACCATTTTTTGAAAAAAAATTTGGTCCAAAATTTGACAAAAACGACATACGATACTATGTCGTCCAAAATCTGACCATTTTTTTGAAAAACGTTATTTTTGTCCAAAACTTGACAAAAACGTCATACTATACTATGTAGTACGTCCTACTATACTATGTCGTCCATAATGTGACCATTGTTTGAAAAAAAAAAAGGTTTAAAATTTGACAAAAACGACATACTATACTATGTCGTCCAAAATCTGACCATTTTTTTGAAAAACGTTTTTTGGTCCAAAACTTGACAAAAACGTCATACTATACTATGTAGTACGTCCTACTATACTATGTCGTTCATAATGTGACCATTTTTTGAAAAAAAATTTGGTCCAAAATTTGACAAAAACGACAAACAATACTATGTCGTCCAAAATCTGACCATTTTTTTGAAAAACGTTTTTTGGTCCAAAACTTGACAAAAACGTCATACTATACTTTGTAGTACGTCGTACTATACTATGTCGTCCATAATGTGACCATTGTTTGAAAAAAAAAAAATGGGTCAAAATTTGACAAAAACGACATACTATACTGTGTCGTCCAAAATCTGACCATTATTTTGAAAAACGTTTTTTGGTCCAAAACTTGACAAAAACGTCATACTATACTATGTAGTACGTCCTACTATACTATGTCGTCCATAATGTGACCATTGTTTGAAAAAAAAAAAAATTGGTCAAAATTTGACAAAAACGACATACTATACTATGTCGTCCAAAATCTGAATTTTTTTTTGAAAAACGTTTTTTTTGTCCAAAACTTGACGAAAACGTCATACTATACTATGTAGTACGTCCTACTATACTATGTCGTCCATAATGTGACCATTTTTTGAAAAAAAAAAAAAGGTTTAAAATTTGACAAAAACGACATACTATACTATGTCGTCCAAAATCTGACCTTTTTTTAAAAAAAACGTTTTTTGGTCCAAAACTTGACAAAAACGTCATACTATACTATGTAGTACGTCCTACTATACTATGTCGTCCATAATGTGACCATTTTTTTGAAAAACGTTTTTTTTGTCCAAAACTTGACAAAAACGTCATACTATACTATGTAGTACGTCCTACTATACTATGTCGTCCATAATGTGACCATTTTTTGAAAAAAAAATTTTGGTCCAAAATTTGAAAAAAAGACATACTATATACTATGTCGTCCAAAATCTGACCATTTTTTTGAAAAACGTTTTTTGGTCCAAAACTTGACAAAAACGTCATACTATACTATGTAGTACGTCCTACTATACTATGTCGTCCATAATGTGACCATTTTTTTGAAAAACGTTTTTTTTGTCCAAAACTTGACAAAAACGTCATACTATACTATGTAGTACGTCCTACTATACTATGTCGTCCATAATGTGACCATTTTTTGAAAAAAAAATTTTGGTCCAAAATTTGACAAAAACGACATACTATATACTATGTCGTCCAAAATCTGACCATTTTTTTGAAAAACGTTTTTTTTGTCCAAAACTTGACAAAAACGTCATACTATACTATGTAGTACGTCCTACTATACTATGTCGTCCATAATGTGACCATTTTTTGAAAAAAACTTTGGTCCAAAATTTGACAAAAACAACATACTATACTATGTCGTCCAAAATCTGAAATTTTTTTTGAAAAACGTTTTTTTGTCCAAAACTTGACAAAAACGTCATACTATACTATGTAGTACGTCCTACTATACTATGTCGTCCATAATGTGACCATTTTTTGAAAAAAACTTTGGTCCAAAATTTGACAAAAACAACATACTATACTATGTCGTCCAAAATCTGAAATTTTTTTTGAAAAACGTTTTTTTGGTCCAAAACTTGACAAAAACGTCATACTATACTATGTAGTACGTCCTACTATACTATGTCATCCATAATGTGACCATTGTTTGAAAAAAAAAAAAAATGGGTCAAAATTTGACAAAAACGACATACTATACTATGTCGTCCAAAATCTGACGATTTTTTTGAAAAACGTTTTTTTTGTCCAAAACTTGACAAAAACGTCATACTATACTATGTAGTACGTCCTACTATACTATGTCGTCCATAATGTGACCATTGTTTGAAAAAAAACTTTGGTCCAAAATTTGACAAAAACGACATACTATACTATGTCGTCCAAAATCTGACCATTTTTTTGAAAAACGTTTTTTGGTCCAAAACTTGACAAAAAGGTCATACTATACTATGTAGTACGTCCTACTATACTATGTCGTCCATAATGTGACCATTGTTTGAAAAAAAGAAAATGGGTCAAAATTTGACAAAAACGACATACTATATACTATGTCGTCCAAAATCTGACCATTTTTTTGAAAAACGTTTTTTTGGTCCAAAACTTGACCAAAACGTCATACTATAGTATGTAGTACGTCGTACTATACTATGTCGTCCATAATGTGACCATTGTTTGAAAAAAAAGAAATGGGTCAAAATTTGACAAAAACGACATACTATACTATGTCGTCCAAAATCTGACCATTTTTTTGAAAAACGTTTTTTGGTCCAAAACTTGACCAAAACGTCATACTATACTATGTAGTACGTCGTACTATACTATGTCGTCCATAATGTGACCATTGTTTGAAAAAAAAAAATGGGTCAAAATTTGACAAAAACGACATACTATACTATGTCGTCCAAAATCTGACCATTTTTTTGAAAAACGTTTTTTGGTCCAAAATTTGACAAAAATGTCATACTATACTATGTAGTACGTCCTACTATACTATGTCGTCCATAATGTGACCATTTTTTGAAAAAAATATTTGGTCCAAAATTTGACAAAAACGACATACTATACTATGTCGTCCAAAATCTGACCATTTTTTTGAAAAACGTTTTTTTTGTCCAAAACTTGACAAAAACGTCATACTATACTATGTAGTACGTCCTACGATACTATGTCGTCCATAATGTGACCATTTTTGAAAAAAAAAAAATGGGTCAAAATTTGACAAAAACGACATACTATACTATGTCGTCCAAAATCTGACCATTTTTTTGAAAAACGTTTTTTTGGTCCAAAACTTGACAAAAACGTCATACTATACTATGTAGTACGTCCTACTATACTATGTCGTCCATAATGTGACCATTATATAGTAGGACGTACTACATAGTATAGTATGACGTTTTTGTCAAGTTTTGGACCAAAAAAACGTTTTTCAAAAAAATGGTCAGATTTTGGACGACATAGTATAGTATGTCGTTTTTGTCAAATTTTGACACATTTTTTTTTTTTTCAAACAATTGTCACATTATGGACGACATAGTATAGTAGGACGTACTACATAGTATAGTATGACGAGTTTGTCAAGTTCTGGACCAAAAAACGTTTTTCAAAAAAATGGTCAGATTTTGGACGACATAGTATAGTATGTCGTTTTTGTCAAATTTTTGAGCAATTATTTTTTTTCAAACAACTTGTTACATTATGGACAACATAGTATAGTAGGACGTACTACATAGTATAGTATGACGTTTTTGTCAAGTTTTGGACCAAAAAAACGTTTTTCAAAAGAATGGTCAGATTTTGGACGACATAGTATAGTATGTCGTTTTTGTCAAATTTTGGGCCAAATTCTTTTTTTCAAAAAATGGTCACATTATGGAAAACATTGTATAGTAGGACGTACTATATAGTATAGTATGACGTTTCTGTCAAGTTTTGGACCAAAAAAACGTTTTTGAAAAAAATGGTCAGATTTTATGACGACATAGTATAGTATGTCGTTTTTGTCACATTTTGACCCATTTTTTTTTTTTCAAACAATGGTCACATTATGGACGACATAGTATAGTAGGACGTACTACATAGTATAGTATGACGTTTTTGTCAAGTTTTGGACCAAAAAAACGTTTTTCTAAAAAATGGTCAGATTTTGGACGACATAGTATAGTATGTCGTTTTTGTCAAATTTTGACCCATTCTTTTTTTTTTTCAAACAATGGTCACATTATGGACGACATAGTATAGTAGGACGTACTACATAGTATAGTATGACATTTTTGTCAAGTTTTGGACCAAAAAACGTTTTTCAAAGAAATGGTCAGATTTTGGACGACATAGTATGTCGTTTTTGTCAAATTTTGGACCAAATTGTTTTTTCAAAAAATGGTCACATTATGGACGACATAGTATAGTAGGACGTACTACATAGTATAGTATGACATTTTGGTCAAGTTTTGGACCAAAAAACGTTTTTCAAAGAAATGGTCAGATTTTGGACGACATAGTATGTCGTTTTTGTCAAATTTTGGACCAAATTTTTTTTCAAGAAATTGTCACATTATGGACGACATACTATAGTTGGACGTACTACATAGTATAGTATGACGTTTTGGTCAAGTTTTGGACCAAAAAAACGTTTTTCTAAAAAATGGTCAGATTTTGGACGACATAGTATAGTATGTCGTTTTTGTCAAATTTTGACCCATTTTTTTTTTTCAAAAAATGGTCACATTATGGACGACATAGTATAGTAGGACGTACTACATAGTATAGTATGACATTTTGGTCAAGTTTTGGACCAAAAAACGTTTTTCAAAGAAATGGTCAGATTTTGGACGACATAGTATGTCGTTTTTGTCAAATTTTGGACCAAATTTTTTTTCAAGAAATTGTCACATTATGGACGACATACTATAGTTGGACGTACTACATAGTATAGTATGACGTTTTTGTCAAGTTTTGGACCAAAAAAACGTTTTTCTAAAAAATGGTCAGATTTTGGACGACATAGTATAGTATGTCGTTTTTGTCAAATTTTGACCCATTTTTTTTTTTCAAACAATGGTCACATTATGGACGACATAGTATAGTAGGACGTACTACATAGTATAGTATGACGTTTTTGTCAAGTTTTGGACCAAAAAAACGTTTTTCAAAAAAATGGTCAGATTTTGGACGACATAGTATATATAGTATGTCGTTTTTGTCAAATTTTGACCCATTTTTTTTTTTTCAAACAATGGTCACTTTATGGACGACATAGTATAGTAGGACGTACTACATAGTATAGTATGACGTTTTTGTCAAGTTTTGGACCAAAAAAAGTTTTTCAAAAAAATGGTCAGATTTTGGACGACATAGTATATAGTATGTCGTTTTTGTCAAATTTTGACCCATTTTTTTTTTTTTCAAACAATGGTCACATTATGGACGACATAGTATAGTAGGACGTACTACATAGTATAGTATGACATTTTTGTCAAGTTTTGGACCAAAAAACGTTTTTCAAAAAAATGGTCAGATTTTGGACGACATAGTATAGTATGTCGTTTTTGTCAACTTTTGGACCAATTTTTTTTTCAAAAAACGGTCACATTATGGACGACATAGTATAGTAGGACGTACTACATAGTATAGTTTGACGTTTTTGTCAAGTTTTGGACCAAAAAAACGTTTTTCAAAATAATGGTCCGATTTTGGACGACATAGTATAGTATGTCGTTTTTGTCAAATTTTGACCCATTTTTTTTTTTTCAAACAATGGTCACATTATGGACGACATAGTATAGTAGGACGTACTACATAGTATAGTATGACTTTTTTTATAAGTTTTGGACCAAAAAACGTTTTTCAAAAAAATTGTCAGATTTTGGACGACATAGTATAGTATGTCGTTTTTGTCAAATTTTGGACCAAATTTTTTTTCAAAAAATGGTCACATTATGGACGACATAGTATAGTAGGACGTACTACATAGTATAGTATGACGTTTTTGTCAAGTTTTGGACCAAAAAAACGTTTTTCAAAAAAATGGTCAGATTTTGGACGACATAGTATAGTATGTCGTTTTTGTCAAATTTTGGACCAAATTTTTTTTCAAAAAATGGTCACATTATGGACGACATAGTATAGTAGGACGTACTACATAGTATAGTATGACATTTTGGTCAAGTTTTGGACCAAAAAAACGTTTTTCAAAAAAATGGTCAGATTTTGGACGACATAGTATAGTATGTCGTTTTTGTCAAATTTTGACCCATTTTTTTTTTTTCAAACAATGGTCACATTATGGACGACATAGTATAGTAGGACGTACTACATAGTATAGTATGACGTTTTTGTCAAGTTTTGGACAAAAAAAACGTTTTTCAAAAAAATCGTCAGATTTTGGACGACATAGTATAGTATGTCGTTTTTGTCAACTTTTGGACCAAATTTTTTTTCAAAAAATGGTCACATTATGGATGACATAGTATAGTAGGACGTACTACATAGTATAGTATGACGTTTTTGTCAAGTTTTGGACCAAAAAAAACGTTTTTCAAAAAAATGGTCAGATTTTGGACGACATAGTATAGTATGTCGTTTTTGTCAAATTTTGGACCAAATTTTTTTTCAAAAGATGGTCACATTATGGACGACATAGTATAGTAGGACGTACTACATAGTATAGTATGACGTTTTTGTCAAGTTTTGGACCAAAAAAACGTTTTTCAAAAAAATGGTCAGATTTTGGACGACATAGTATAGTATGTCGTTTTTGTCAAATTTTGACCCATTTTTTTTTTTTCAAACAATGGTCACATTATGGACGACATAGTATAGTAGGACGTACTACATAGTATAGTATGACTTTTTTTATAAGTTTTGGACCAAAAAACGTTTTTCAAAAAAATGGTCAGATTTTGGACGACATAGTATAGTATGTCGTTTTTGTCAAATTTTGGACCAAATTTTTTTTCAAAAGATGGTCACATTATGGACGACATAGTATAGTAGGACGTACTACATAGTATAGTATGACGTTTTTGTCAAGTTTTGGACCAAAAAAACGTTTTTCAAAAAAATGGTCAGATTTTGGACGACATAGTATAGTATGTCGTTTTTGTCAAATTTTGACCCATTTTTTTTTTTTCAAAAAATGGTCACATTATGGACGACATAGTATAGTAGGACGTACTACATAGTATAGTATGACGTTTTTGTCAAGTTTTGGACCAAAAAAACGTTTTTCAAAAAAATGGTCAGATTTTGGACGACATAGTATAGTATGTCGTTTTTGTCAAATTTTGACCCATTTTTTTTTTTTCAAACAATGGTCACATTATGGACGACATAGTATAGTAGGACGTACTACATAGTATAGTATGACTTTTTTTATAAGTTTTGGACCAAAAAACGTTTTTCAAAAAAATTGTCAGATTTTGGACGACATAGTATAGTATGTCGTTTTTGTCAAATTTTGGACCAAATTTTTTTTCAAAAAATGGTCACATTATGGACGACATAGTATAGTAGGACGTACTACATAGTATAGTATGACGTTTTTGTCAAGTTTTGGACCAAAAAAACGTTTTTCAAAAAAATGGTCAGATTTTGGACGACATAGTATAGTATGTCGTTTTTGTCAAATTTTGGACCAAATTTTTTTTCAAAAAATGGTCACATTATGGACGACATAGTATAGTAGGACGTACTACATAGTATAGTATGACATTTTGGTCAAGTTTTGGACCAAAAAACGTTTTTCAAAAAAATGGTCAGATTTTGGACGACATAGTATAGTATGTCGTTTTTGTCAAATTTTGGACCAAATTTTTTTTCAAAAGATGGTCACATTATGGACGACATAGTATAGTAGGACGTACTACATAGTATAGTATGACATTTTGGTCAAGTTTTGGACCAAAAAACGTTTTTCAAAGAAATGGTCAGATTTTGGACGACATAGTATGTCGTTTTTGTCAAATTTTGGACCAAATTTTTTTTCAAGAAATTGTCACATTATGGACGACATACTATAGTTGGACGTACTACATAGTATAGTATGACGTTTTGGTCAAGTTTTGGACCAAAAAAACGTTTTTCTAAAAAATGGTCAGATTTTGGACGACATAGTATAGTATGTCGTTTTTGTCAAATTTTGACCCATTTTTTTTTTTCAAAAAATGGTCACATTATGGACGACATAGTATAGTAGGACGTACTACATAGTATAGTATGACATTTTGGTCAAGTTTTGGACCAAAAAACGTTTTTCAAAGAAATGGTCAGATTTTGGACGACATAGTATGTCGTTTTTGTCAAATTTTGGACCAAATTTTTTTTCAAGAAATTGTCACATTATGGACGACATACTATAGTTGGACGTACTACATAGTATAGTATGACGTTTTTGTCAAGTTTTGGACCAAAAAAACGTTTTTCTAAAAAATGGTCAGATTTTGGACGACATAGTATAGTATGTCGTTTTTGTCAAATTTTGACCCATTTTTTTTTTTCAAACAATGGTCACATTATGGACGACATAGTATAGTAGGACGTACTACATAGTATAGTATGACGTTTTTGTCAAGTTTTGGACCAAAAAAACGTTTTTCAAAAAAATGGTCAGATTTTGGACGACATAGTATATATAGTATGTCGTTTTTGTCAAATTTTGACCCATTTTTTTTTTTTCAAACAATGGTCACTTTATGGACGACATAGTATAGTAGGACGTACTACATAGTATAGTATGACGTTTTTGTCAAGTTTTGGACCAAAAAAAGTTTTTCAAAAAAATGGTCAGATTTTGGACGACATAGTATATAGTATGTCGTTTTTGTCAAATTTTGACCCATTTTTTTTTTTTTCAAACAATGGTCACATTATGGACGACATAGTATAGTAGGACGTACTACATAGTATAGTATGACATTTTTGTCAAGTTTTGGACCAAAAAACGTTTTTCAAAAAAATGGTCAGATTTTGGACGACATAGTATAGTATGTCGTTTTTGTCAACTTTTGGACCAATTTTTTTTTCAAAAAACGGTCACATTATGGACGACATAGTATAGTAGGACGTACTACATAGTATAGTTTGACGTTTTTGTCAAGTTTTGGACCAAAAAAACGTTTTTCAAAATAATGGTCCGATTTTGGACGACATAGTATAGTATGTCGTTTTTGTCAAATTTTGACCCATTTTTTTTTTTTCAAACAATGGTCACATTATGGACGACATAGTATAGTAGGACGTACTACATAGTATAGTATGACTTTTTTTATAAGTTTTGGACCAAAAAACGTTTTTCAAAAAAATTGTCAGATTTTGGACGACATAGTATAGTATGTCGTTTTTGTCAAATTTTGGACCAAATTTTTTTTCAAAAAATGGTCACATTATGGACGACATAGTATAGTAGGACGTACTACATAGTATAGTATGACGTTTTTGTCAAGTTTTGGACCAAAAAAACGTTTTTCAAAAAAATGGTCAGATTTTGGACGACATAGTATAGTATGTCGTTTTTGTCAAATTTTGGACCAAATTTTTTTTCAAAAAATGGTCACATTATGGACGACATAGTATAGTAGGACGTACTACATAGTATAGTATGACATTTTGGTCAAGTTTTGGACCAAAAAAACGTTTTTCAAAAAAATGGTCAGATTTTGGACGACATAGTATAGTATGTCGTTTTTGTCAAATTTTGACCCATTTTTTTTTTTTCAAACAATGGTCACATTATGGACGACATAGTATAGTAGGACGTACTACATAGTATAGTATGACGTTTTTGTCAAGTTTTGGACAAAAAAAACGTTTTTCAAAAAAATCGTCAGATTTTGGACGACATAGTATAGTATGTCGTTTTTGTCAACTTTTGGACCAAATTTTTTTTCAAAAAATGGTCACATTATGGATGACATAGTATAGTAGGACGTACTACATAGTATAGTATGACGTTTTTGTCAAGTTTTGGACCAAAAAAACGTTTTTCAAAAAAATGGTCAGATTTTGGACGACATAGTATAGTATGTCGTTTTTGTCAAATTTTGGACCAAATTTTTTTTCAAAAGATGGTCACATTATGGACGACATAGTATAGTAGGACGTACTACATAGTATAGTATGACGTTTTTGTCAAGTTTTGGACCAAAAAAACGTTTTTCAAAAAAATGGTCAGATTTTGGACGACATAGTATAGTATGTCGTTTTTGTCAAATTTTGACCCATTTTTTTTTTTTCAAACAATGGTCACATTATGGACGACATAGTATAGTAGGACGTACTACATAGTATAGTATGACTTTTTTTATAAGTTTTGGACCAAAAAACGTTTTTCAAAAAAATGGTCAGATTTTGGACGACATAGTATAGTATGTCGTTTTTGTCAAATTTTGGACCAAATTTTTTTTCAAAAGATGGTCACATTATGGACGACATAGTATAGTAGGACGTACTACATAGTATAGTATGACGTTTTTGTCAAGTTTTGGACCAAAAAAACGTTTTTCAAAAAAATGGTCAGATTTTGGACGACATAGTATAGTATGTCGTTTTTGTCAAATTTTGACCCATTTTTTTTTTTTCAAAAAATGGTCACATTATGGACGACATAGTATAGTAGGACGTACTACATAGTATAGTATGACGTTTTTGTCAAGTTTTGGACCAAAAAAACGTTTTTCAAAAAAATGGTCAGATTTTGGACGACATAGTATAGTATGTCGTTTTTGTCAAATTTTGACCCATTTTTTTTTTTTCAAACAATGGTCACATTATGGACGACATAGTATAGTAGGACGTACTACATAGTATAGTATGACTTTTTTTATAAGTTTTGGACCAAAAAACGTTTTTCAAAAAAATTGTCAGATTTTGGACGACATAGTATAGTATGTCGTTTTTGTCAAATTTTGGACCAAATTTTTTTTCAAAAAATGGTCACATTATGGACGACATAGTATAGTAGGACGTACTACATAGTATAGTATGACGTTTTTGTCAAGTTTTGGACCAAAAAAACGTTTTTCAAAAAAATGGTCAGATTTTGGACGACATAGTATAGTATGTCGTTTTTGTCAAATTTTGGACCAAATTTTTTTTCAAAAAATGGTCACATTATGGACGACATAGTATAGTAGGACGTACTACATAGTATAGTATGACATTTTGGTCAAGTTTTGGACCAAAAAACGTTTTTCAAAAAAATGGTCAGATTTTGGACGACATAGTATAGTATGTCGTTTTTGTCAAATTTTGGACCAAATTTTTTTTCAAAAGATGGTCACATTATGGACGACATAGTATAGTAGGACGTACTACATAGTATAGTATGACGTTTTTGTCAAGTTTTGGACCAAAAAAACGTTTTTCAAAAAAATGGTCAGATTTTGGACGACATAGTATAGTATGTCGTTTTTGTCAAATTTTGACCCATTTTTTTTTTTTCAAACAATGGTCACATTATGGACGACATAGTATAGTAGGACGTACTACATAGTATAGTATGACGTTTTTGTCAAGTTTTGGACAAAAAAAAACGTTTTTCAAAAAAATCGTCAGATTTTGGACGACATAGTATAGTATGTCGTTTTTGTCAAATTTTGACCCATTTTTTTTTTTTTTCAAACAATGGTCACATTATGGACGACATAGTATAGTAGGACGTACTACATAGTATAGTATGACTTTTTTTATAAGTTTTGGACCAAAAAACGTTTTTCAAAAAAATGGTCAGATTTTGGACGACATAGTATAGTATGTCGTTTTTGTCAAATTTTGGACCAACGTTTTTTTTCAAACAATGGTCAGATTTTGGACGACATAGTATAGTATGTCGTTTTTGTCAAATTTTGACCCATTTTTTTTTTTTCAAACAATGGTCACATTATGGACGACATAGTATAGTAGGACGTACTACATAGTATAGTATGACTTTTTTTATAAGTTTTGGACCAAAAAACGTTTTTCAAAAAAATTGTCAGATTTTGGACGACGTTTTTGTCAAATTTTGGACCAAATTTTTTTTCAAAAAATGGTCACATTATGGACGACATAGTATAGTAGGACGTACTACATAGTATAGTATGACGTTTTTGTCAAGTTTTGGACCAAAAAAACGTTTTTCAAAAAAATGGTCAGATTTTGGACGACATAGTATAGTATGTCGTTTTTGTCAAATTTTGGACCAAATTTTTTTTTCAAAAAATGGTCACATTATGGACGACATAGTATAGTAGGACGTACTACATAGTATAGTATGACATTTTGGTCAAGTTTTGGACCAAAAAACGTTTTTCAAAAAAATGGTCAGATTTTAGACGACATAGTATAGTATGTCGTTTTTGTCAAATTTTGGACCAAATTTTTTTTCAAAAGATGGTCACATTATGGACGACATAGTATAGTAGGACGTACTACATAGTATAGTATGACGTTTTTGTCAAGTTTTGGACCAAAAAAACGTTTTTCAAAAAAATGGTCAGATTTTGGACGACATAGTATAGTATGTCGTTTTTGTCAAATTTTGACCCATTTTTTTTTTTTCAAACAATGGTCACATTATAGACGAGATAGTATAGTAGGACGTACTACATAGTATAGTATGACTTTTTTTATAAGTTTTGGACCAAAAAACGTTTTTCAAAAAAATGGTCACATTATGGACGACATAGTATAGTAGGACGTACTACATAGTATAGTATGACATTTTGGTCAAGTTTTGGACCAAAAAACGTTTTTCAAAAAAATGGTCAGATTTTGGACGACATAGTATAGTATGTCGTTTTTGTCAAATTTTGGACCAAATTTATTTTCAAAAAATGGTCACATTATGGACGACATAGTATAGTAGGACGTACTACATAGTATAGTATGACGTTTTTGTCAAGTTTTGGACCAAAAAAACGTTTTTCAAAAAAATGGTCAGATTTTGGACGACATAGTATAGTATGTCGTTTTTGTCAAATTTTGACCCATTTTTTTTTTTTCAAACAATGGTCACATTATGGACGACATAGTATAGTAGGACGTACTACATAGTATAGTATGACGTTTTTGTCAAGTTTTGGACAAAAAAAACGTTTTTCAAAAAAATCGTCAGATTTTGGACGACATAGTATAGTATGTCGTTTTTGTCAAATTTTGACCCATTTTTTTTTTTTTTCAAACAATGGTCACATTATGGACGACATAGTATAGTAGGACGTACTACATAGTATAGTATGACTTTTTTTATAAGTTTTGGACCAAAAAACGTTTTTCAAAAAAATGGTCAGATTTTGGACGACATAGTATAGTATGTCGTTTTTGTCAAATTTTGGACCAAAGTTTTTTTTCAAACAATGGTCAGATTTTGGACGACATAGTATAGTATGTCGTTTTTGTCAAATTTTGACCCATTTTTTTTTTTTCAAACAATGGTCACATTATGGACGACATAGTATAGTAGGACGTACTACATAGTATAGTATGACTTTTTTTATAAGTTTTGGACCAAAAAACGTTTTTCAAAAAAATTGTCAGATTTTGGACGACGTTTTTGTCAAATTTTGGACCAAATTTTTTTTCAAAAAATGGTCACATTATGGACGACATAGTATAGTAGGACGTACTACATAGTATAGTATGACGTTTTTGTCAAGTTTTGGACCAAAAAAACGTTTTTCAAAAAAATGGTCAGATTTTGGACGACATAGTATAGTATGTCGTTTTTGTCAAATTTTGGACCAAATTTTTTTTCAAAAAATGGTCACATTATGGACGACATAGTATAGTAGGACGTACTACATAGTATAGTATGACATTTTGGTCAAGTTTTGGACCAAAAAACGTTTTTCAAAAAAATGGTCAGATTTTAGACGACATAGTATAGTATGTCGTTTTTGTCAAATTTTGGACCAAATTTTTTTTCAAAAGATGGTCACATTATGGACGACATAGTATAGTAGGACGTACTACATAGTATAGTATGACGTTTTTGTCAAGTTTTGGACCAAAAAAACGTTTTTCAAAAAAATGGTCAGATTTTGGACGACATAGTATAGTAGGACGTACTACATAGTATAGTATGACTTTTTTTATAAGTTTTGGACCAAAAAACGTTTTTCAAAAAAATGGTCACATTATGGACGACATAGTATAGTAGGACGTACTACATAGTATAGTATGACATTTTGGTCAAGTTTTGGACCAAAAAACGTTTTTCAAAAAAATGGTCAGATTTTGGACGACATAGTATAGTATGTCGTTTTTGTCAAATTTTGGACCAAATTTTTTTTCAAAAAATGGTCACATTATGGACGACATAGTATAGTAGGACGTACTACATAGTATAGTATGACGTTTTTGTCAAGTTTTGGACCAAAAAAACGTTTTTCAAAAAAATGGTCAGATTTTGGACGACATAGTATAGTATGTCGTTTTTGTCAAATTTTGGACCAAATTTTTTTTCAAAAAATGGTCACATTATGGACGACATAGTATAGTAGGACGTACTACATAGTATAGTATGACATTTTGGTCAAGTTTTGGACCAAAAAACGTTTTTCAAAAAAATGGTCAGATTTTGGACGACATAGTATAGTATGTCGTTTTTGTCAAATTTTGGACCAAATTTTTTTTCAAAAGATGGTCACATTATGGACGACATAGTATAGTAGGACGTACTACATAGTATAGTATGACGTTTTTGTCAAGTTTTGGACCAAAAAAACGTTTTTCAAAAAAATGGTCAGATTTTGGACGACATAGTATAGTATGTCGTTTTTGTCAAATTTTGACCCATTTTTTTTTTTCAAACAATGGTCACATTATGGACGACATAGTATAGTAGGACGTACTACATAGTATAGTATGACGTTTTTGTCAAGTTTTGGACAAAAAAAACGTTTTTCAAAAAAATCGTCAGATTTTGGACGACATAGTATAGTATGTCGTTTTTGTCAAATTTTGACCCATTTTTTTTTTTTTTCAAACAATGGTCACATTATGGACGACATAGTATAGTAGGACGTACTACATAGTATAGTATGACTTTTTTTATAAGTTTTGGACCAAAAAACGTTTTTCAAAAAAATGGTCAGATTTTGGACGACATAGTATAGTATGTCGTTTTTGTCAAATTTTGGACCAACGTTTTTTTTCAAACAATGGTCAGATTTTGGACGACATAGTATAGTATGTCGTTTTTGTCAAATTTTGACCCATTTTTTTTTTTTCAAACAATGGTCACATTATGGACGACATAGTATAGTAGGACGTACTACATAGTATAGTATGACTTTTTTTATAAGTTTTGGACCAAAAAACGTTTTTCAAAAAAATTGTCAGATTTTGGACGACGTTTTTGTCAAATTTTGGACCAAATTTTTTTTCAAAAAATGGTCACATTATGGACGACATAGTATAGTAGGACGTACTACATAGTATAGTATGACGTTTTTGTCAAGTTTTGGACCAAAAAAACGTTTTTCAAAAAAATGGTCAGATTTTGGACGACATAGTATAGTATGTCGTTTTTGTCAAATTTTGGACCAAATTTTTTTCAAAAAATGGTCACATTATGGACGACATAGTATAGTAGGACGTACTACATAGTATAGTATGACATTTTGGTCAAGTTTTGGACCAAAAAACGTTTTTCAAAAAAATGGTCAGATTTTAGACGACATAGTATAGTATGTCGTTTTTGTCAAATTTTGGACCAAATTTTTTTTCAAAAGATGGTCACATTATGGACGACATAGTATAGTAGGACGTACTACATAGTATAGTATGACGTTTTTGTCAAGTTTTGGACCAAAAAAACGTTTTTCAAAAAAATGGTCAGATTTTGGACGACATAGTATAGTATGTCGTTTTTGTCAAATTTTGACCCATTTTTTTTTTTTCAAACAATGGTCACATTATAGACGAGATAGTATAGTAGGACGTACTACATAGTATAGTATGACTTTTTTTATAAGTTTTGGACCAAAAAACGTTTTTCAAAAAAATGGTCACATTATGGACGACATAGTATAGTAGGACGTACTACATAGTATAGTATGACGTTTTTGTCAAGTTTTGGACAAAAAAAACGTTTTTCAAAAAAATCGTCAGATTTTGGACGACATAGTATAGTATGTCGTTTTTGTCAAATTTTGACCCATTTTTTTTTTTTTTCAAACAATGGTCACATTATGGACGACATAGTATAGTAGGACGTACTACATAGTATAGTATGACTTTTTTTATAAGTTTTGGACCAAAAAACGTTTTTCAAAAAATGGTCAGATTTTGGACGACATAGTATAGTATGTCGTTTTTGTCAAATTTTGGACCAAAGTTTTTTTTCAAACAATGGTCAGATTTTGGACGACATAGTATAGTATGTCGTTTTTGTCAAATTTTGACCCATTTTTTTTTTTTCAAACAATGGTCACATTATGGACGACATAGTATAGTAGGACGTACTACATAGTATAGTATGACTTTTTTTATAAGTTTTGGACCAAAAAACGTTTTTCAAAAAAATTGTCAGATTTTGGACGACGTTTTTGTCAAATTTTGGACCAAATTTTTTTTCAAAAAATGGTCACATTATGGACGACATAGTATAGTAGGACGTACTACATAGTATAGTATGACGTTTTTGTCAAGTTTTGGACCAAAAAAACGTTTTTCAAAAAAATGGTCAGATTTTGGACGACATAGTATAGTATGTCGTTTTTGTCAAATTTTGGACCAAATTTTTTTTCAAAAAATGGTCACATTATGGACGACATAGTATAGTAGGACGTACTACATAGTATAGTATGACATTTTGGTCAAGTTTTGGACCAAAAAACGTTTTTCAAAAAAATGGTCAGATTTTAGACGACATAGTATAGTATGTCGTTTTTGTCAAATTTTGGACCAAATTTTTTTTCAAAAGATGGTCACATTATGGACGACATAGTATAGTAGGACGTACTACATAGTATAGTATGACGTTTTTGTCAAGTTTGGACCAAAAAACGTTTTTCAAAAAAATGGTCAGATTTTGGACGACATAGTATAGTAGGACGTACTACATAGTATAGTATGACTTTTTTTATAAGTTTTGGACCAAAAAACGTTTTTCAAAAAATGGTCACATTATGGACGACATAGTATAGTAGGACGTACTACATAGTATAGTATGACATTTTGGTCAAGTTTTGGACCAAAAAACGTTTTTCAAAAAAATGGTCAGATTTTGGACGACATAGTATAGTATGTCGTTTTTGTCAAATTTTGGACCAAATTTTTTTTCAAAAAATGGTCACATTATGGACGACATAGTATAGTAGGACGTACTACATAGTATAGTATGACGTTTTTGTCAAGTTTTGGACCAAAAAAACGTTTTTCAAAAAAATGGTCAGATTTTGGACGACATAGTATAGTATGTCGTTTTTGTCAAATTTTGGACCAAATTTTTTTCAAAAAATGGTCACATTATGGACGACATAGTATAGTAGGACGTACTACATAGTATAGTATGACATTTTGGTCAAGTTTTGGACCAAAAAACGTTTTTCAAAAAATGGTCAGATTTTGGACGACATAGTATAGTATGTCGTTTTTGTCAAATTTTGGACCAAATTTTTTTTCAAAAGATGGTCACATTATGGACGACATAGTATAGTAGGACGTACTACATAGTATAGTATGACGTTTTTGTCAAGTTTTGGACCAAAAAAAACGTTTTTCAAAAAAATGGTCAGATTTTGGACGACATAGTATAGTATGTCGTTTTTGTCAAATTTTGACCCATTTTTTTTTTTCAAACAATGGTCACATTATGGACGACATAGTATAGTAGGACGTACTACATAGTATAGTATGACTTTTTTTATAAGTTTTGGACCAAAAAACGTTTTTCAAAAAAATGGTCAGATTTTGGACGACATAGTATAGTATGTCGTTTTTGTCAAATTTTGGACCAAAGTTTTTTTCAAAAAATGGTCACATTATGGACGACATAGTATAGTAGGACATACTACATAGTATAGTATGACGTTTTGGTCAAGTTTTGGACCAAAAAACGTTTTTCAAAAAAATGGTCAGATTTTGGACGACATAGTATATATAGTATGTCGTTTTTGTCAAATTTTGGACCAAATTTTTTTCCAAAAAATGGTCACATTATGGACGACATAGTATAGTAGGACGTACTACATAGTATAGTATGGCGTTTTTGTCAAATTTTGGACGACATAGTATTGTATGATGTTTTTGTCTGATTTTGGATGACAGTATAGTATGACGTTTACGATGACATACTAACCTATGACTTTTTGGTCAAATTGTGGATGTCGTGCTATTGTATGACTTTTTCGTCAAATTTTGGACAAAAACATTTTTTTTTTACTTTTTGGTCAAATTTTGGACGATATTTGGACTAACCTATGACTTTTTTATTGTCAAATTTTGTTT